>NW_027272308.1:0-232500 GCF_040938485.1 Diadema antillarum | reverse complement strand
CGGGGATTATGGCGCACGATGATAAAAGGTGTTGAGTTTGAGTTTGAGTTTGAGTTCATTTATCTAACCACGGTAAAAAGCTTGCTATCAGCTAAAAGCTGTTTTTCAGCAAGGCCGTGAAATGATAGCAAAACATAGAAATCATACAATGAAGAGAATGCAAATAAAAACCATAATCATTACAAACGAACGTCAAAAAAGAAAAAGTCACAAAGTCGCAAAGTATGGAAAGTGTACCATAAAAAGTATAATCTTTATACTATGAACACAAGAAATCAAAATGAGAATTGAAGAAAAGAATTATACAGAAACACACAAAGATTTGAAAAATTGACAATCATAATATCACAGTGCAAACAGATTTAGACGTTTGAAAATGACAGACGAGCTTTTAACGAGACGGGGGGGGGGGGCGTCAATGAATTGACAGACCTGTTCTGTGAGCAAATATTTGAATATTTGTGCCGTGTGCCGTGTAAAAATACATTATAACAAAGAGAAAATGCAAAGACATGAAATGTTACTAGAAATATATACTTAAATCTGGCCTCTTGTTTACTATCCAGTAAAGTGCAATCTATATCTTGACCTTAACATTAAGAGATAGTTATACACTCTTACGATGTATTCCTCTGCAATTTCCTAAAAACTCCTATACCAATATAGCGAACATAAGTTCAACTTTTGTTACTTTTCCCAATACCGTACACACACAATATTTACCTGGTGTCTGCGTTGTTTGCACTATGGGATTGGAAGAGAAAAATAAAGTATGAGCATATTATGAAAATGTGTCGACATTGATTATGTTTACGATTTTACTTCCATTGAAATGCAACTCAAGATGTTGACTGTACCACCGTGAATTTTGCCTCGATATTTTGTAATGATCAAGCGTTTCTTCTTTGTTCAAACAGTGCTAAGTACGCGGTAATCTTGTCCACTTTATTTACTTCAGACATCATCCATTTACATATACGTCAACCCAATTAAATCCTTTTCATTTCCGTTACATTCTGCCCTTTGATTAGTGCGTAAGACGTTTCCAAGCTGTTTTGGAATTAATATATCACTCCTTGCCAGGAGTTTTCACCCATGACTTTTTTGAGTACCATTTCCTTCTTTGTCTTTTGTTATTTCCACTCTTACTTTTTTTTTCTACGACATGCGAGAAAATCTCATATCAGTTGGCTATCACGTGGTGATATTATTCAGGACATGAGCTATTGTGCTTTCTGGAAAGCGTGATCTGTTCTCTGTCGAATTTCTGTGAATGAGAGCTAGCAAGAGAGTATAACAGCAAGGATAGGATATTTCATTTTTAGATTCTTTATCAGTATTTTTCAAGCATCTGGTCCTTTAGAGCTTGCTATGAAGCCCCTCTTCAGATGCAAATACTTTGGAGGGTACACTCTAAGAAAAATTTCACTAAAAATTGAGTAAAACGGCCACATGGTCAGAATTGAGTAAAGTTTTAACCACTCCTACTTGAGTAAAAGTTTGATCATATTTGAGCTCCTCTTTTACCCAATGAAGAGTAAAATTTGTTTTGCTTTATTATTGAGTAATTTTATTTTTACTCATTTTTGACCATGTGTCCATTTTGATCGGGGTTATGTGTAAATTTGATTTTAATCCCAGATGACTATTCTGATTTTTAACCATCTTTGGCCATGTGTCCATTTTGATCGGGGTTATGTGTAAGTTCAATTTTACTCCCAATTGACCATTCTGGAGAACACGAGGAAAGTGTAAATTCGTTTTTACTTTTGTGGCAAAACAATTTTGGTCGGCCTGCTTACGTATTTGCAATGTACAATTCATTTTAAAAGTACAGTATGATATACATGACATAACAAACACGTGAAATGTGACTTGCACATTCTCATGGTACATTTGAAGTTGACAAGGCAAGCTAGCAAGTGCATGCTACAGACCAAAATAGTTTGCGACATAAAACCCAAATAAGTAACACATGACAAAAAATATATATCGTTATTACCTTTATTGTGAAGGTAAACAATTTTTTTTTTGAGCTGAACTATTCATCTTCTCAGAAATAAAACATAACAAACATACACGAAAAGCTGGTAGTATGTTATACTTTAAACTACATGAAATAAGGAAAACAACGTGGAATTGAGTTGTTACTTACAACTTCTTTTTCTCTGTAACATTGGAATAAACTTGCAACTTCTCTTTTTCTGGAACATTGGATTAGACTGTGCTTACATGCAGAGCATGTAACACGCATGCAGAACTTTACATGGTCATTGATGGTAGAAAAAATAAAGCTTGCGATCAACTTGTCACAACCTTTCTTTTCCATGTAAAACTAAAATAAACTGTGATTTATGAAAAGCATCTTGTGCTATACATCACTTCCTTTCCAGTCTCTGGTATAGGATTAAAGTTTGGAACCAAATGGAACGACACTCTGATTCTAGGTCTTCTCAAAGCTTCAGTCACAACATTTAAAACTCATTTCTCGATGTTGGTCCAATCTAAACATTTCTAAACACAAAAATCAAAACAAGGATACCGCACAAAGTACAAGTGTTTCTTTCCTAACATATGGTCAATATCCTTCCCATGTGAAGGCACAAGTATTTTAACAAGATTATAGCAAGGTCAATATTTTGGTTGCTCTACATTTATATTCCAGCAAAGTCTTACATCACATAAATTGTAAACCTTGGTTTTATAGAACACCCTTTGCAAAATATATGGCCATATGAAATAAACCACATGAAATTGAGTTGTTACTTCAAACTTCCTTTATACACTGAAATAGACTGTCTTTATGCATGCAGAGCTTGTACACATGTAAAACTTTACATGATAGGAAAATAAAGCATGCAGTGGAATGATGACACTTCAAGTCATAATTTTCTTAACCAGTAATGTAAACTAGCTGTAGACCTTCTCAAAGGACAAAATAATCAATAAGTTGGTACATGATGATTAATTCTTTACATAAAGGAACCAGAAACATGTCTTCAATGGGCACAGGCATAACAAGTACAAAGGTGCATTTATATCGTATCTGGCACGGTATCATGGCGCAGCATTAACGCGATATCTAAACCGTGATTGATTAACACTCTGCGCGCACTGACCAATCACAGACTAGATATCTTGTAAATGCTGTGCCGTGATGCCATGTAAATGAGCCTTAACACTGAAAATTAACAAAAATTATAATGTGGAATAAGCACCTCCAGCAGAGGGCCTCAAAGATATATTTTTGTCTGTTTCAGATTTGAAGTAAATTTGCCATTTGGGGAAATACATCACCAGAGTATATTACACTTAGATATAGCATTCAGCTCATCCTAGCTCGAACTTGAACTTGAACTTGAACTCAACTTAAAAAACACAACATTCACATGTAAATACAGAGGTATAATGCTGACATACTATATAAGAACCTGAAATGGACTCCACGAATACACGATTATGATTTCTTTTACAACATACTGAGGTGTCTGCCCCTAACCATGAAGTTAATACCAGTCTTCAGCTGAACATTTTGTCTACTTCTTATCAAAATGGTAGTAGGCTCTGAAGGCCTTTACTGCCCCTGTTTCTTGGGCACCTGCTTCAACCCCGTAAACCACAGTGTCCAAGATCACCCACATGGCTCGAGCCTGTGCTGGATACTCCAGATCAACGATCTGAAATTTCTTATAGCACAAGTCAACATCAGATACATGTATGAGACTAAGAGCTTCCGCTCAAACACTTCATTTTACAAGAATAATGAAACACTGGGCTACAAGCCAAATAATTCGGTGCCTTTTCTGCAGTTGGAAAAAAAAATCCTCCAGCAAAAGAAAACCAGAAAGACATAGGTGCTACATATTTTGCATTTCACTACTGTTTCAGATTTGATGTATCATAAACTTTCCCTTAAAAAATAAAGCTTACCACCTTGAAGGATTATTGATATGTATTCATTATTTCTGAGAAGATATATGTGTTTCACTGTTACTATTAAAGACAGGTCAATTTTTACTCTGCTAAAATTTGTATGCAAAAACAATGCTACTCAAAGAGATCATGTATGTGCTTGTAATTCAGAGTTTACGGTATTTGCCATATTGGAGAAATCTTTCACAAGAACGAGAACAAACTCATAAATGTAATGCAGCTCACCCTATTAAGCAAACTCCAAATAAAACAATATGAACATGTAAAATAAATTGGTATAAAAATGATGTAGCATATATGATCCTGAAATGGATCCCACTTAAAACATAATAATAATAATAATAATAATTTTTTAAAAACAACATACAGCTATTTGTCTTTCCCTTATCATTAAGTTATTTTTTATCTTTAAGTGAACATTCTACCTCTTATTAAACTGGTAGAAGGCTCTAAAGGCTTTTACTGCCCCTTTTTCATCGTACTTGCTTCCAAAAGATTTAAAATGACCCACAGGGCTCATGCCTGTGTGGGATACTATGAATTGAAAATCTAAAAGAGATTTTATATCACAGGTGAACAGCAGATACAAAACTCTTCTGCTAAAACGCTTGCTTCACAAGAATGACGAAACAGTGATTGTTTCAAAATTGATGTACCGTAAATTCTTGATTAGCAGCACATACTGACTTTAAGAATTGCATCTTTTATATTTCTTGGATTATGGATATGTATTCATACTAAGAAGATATATTTCTTTTTTGTTATCACAACAGTTCAATCAATCTTTACTCTGCTTAAATATTTTATGTAAGAGCATGCTCTCCAAAGACACCACAATAGTACATGTATGTGCTTGTAATCGAGTGTTTACCATTTTGCCATTCTGGGGGAATCTATCACAAGAGAATTACAAGCAGAAACACCATCCAGCTCACGCTAACTGAACTCCAGATGATACAGTGGGTAGGAAAGGTATGGGAATCCACTAACACATGATTAATATAATCTTTTTTTCAACTTACAGATATGTCTTCCCCTAACCAAGAAGTTAATACCAGTCTTCAGCTGAACATTTTCTCTACTTCTTATTAAAATGGTAGTAGGCTCTGAAGGCCTTTACTGCCCCCGTTTCTTGGGCACCTGCTTCCACCCCATACACCACAGTGTCCAAGATCACCCACATGGCTCGAGCCTGTGCTGGATACTCCAGATCAAAGATCTGAAATATCTTATAGCACAGGTCAACAGCAGATAGGAGGCTCTTTCTCTCAAACACTTGGCTCTCCAGAATGACGAAGCACTGGATTGGCTGGCAGACATTGTTCCCTACAGCCAGGACGAAAGGCTGGTTCCTCCCATGGTCTTTTCGGTAGGCCTCGAGACTGGTTCCTTCCTGCAAATGATAAATATTAAACTACAAATGTCGCTATGGCGACTAGTATACCTCCGCCATAATGCATGATTCTCCTAATAGGTCTATAGTACATGTGGACAATGTGTGATTACATTTTCACAAAATTGGCAAAAATTAAAATGACGTTTGTCACAAATGTGTTGAATGTTCACCTTCCTTTAACCTAGGTTTGATTGGATGAATAGGAGAGCATGTATTTGGGGATTTAAGGACTTTAACTTGACTTTGACCCATTCATAATTTTATGCATTAAGTAATTTTCAAGGTAGGGAGAAAAAGTGCAATTTCTGTATTGAACAGTAAATTGTTACCATTTTCATCTGGCCTTTGACCCTAAGATTCATACGATAATCACTGTCAGGCAGGACATGCATAAATATGTAGTAAGTTTCAAGATAACTCGAGCCACTTCCGAGATATGGAGGAAAAAGCTAATTCAGCACTTTTCACTTGATCTTTGACCTTTGAGGCAAAAAAAAAAGCAAAAAAAAAAGAAACTTTCCAGAGAATCTCTATTGGGTTATATTTGCATACACCAAGTGTTTAAAAAAAAAAAATAATCCTGCTGGCATTGCATAAATATGAGGGAAATAGTAAAATTTTGAAGTGTTGCCTTTGACCTTTGACCCGTGACCTTTGACCCCATGAACCCTAAATTCTCTAGATAATCACTGCCAGTCAGTACATGTAAATATACTATGTTCATGAAGATACCTTGAACAATTTCCAAGGTACAGAGAAAAAAGTGAAGTTTTAATATTTTTACTTGACCTTTTGACCTTTGACCTCATGACCCCAAACTTTCACTAGAGAATCTAAATTGGGTAATACATGTATACACTAAGTTTCAAGAAAATATCTTCAGGCATTGCATAGATATGGTGGAAATAGAGAAATGTTACATATTTGACCTTGACCTTTTGACCTTTGACCTGGAGCATGTGCACCCAAAAGTTGATAGGCACAACTTCACCCCCTAATACACATACATGCCAAGTTTGATTAGGATACCTCAAGAGGTTTTTAAGTTACGCTGTCTACAAAATTCATTACGGACGGACGGAAGGACGGACGGACGGACAACCCGAAAACATAATGCCTCCAGCACCACTTCGTGGCAGAGGCATAAAAAGTACATCTTATCTTATGGCTCACACAAGTCTGAAAACGAAGTTTGCTGTTTCCTCCACTATACTGGAAAGAAATAGTTTCAATCAAAGAATAAAAATCTGCAAGAAACGACTACCATCAATAGTGATATGAAACATTTCATTCCCGTGGTGATATTTTTAAATGACTGATTTCAGTCAATATTGCTTTAGGTTAAAACTCTGCAACACATCACACAAATCTTTGTGATTAAATACTCTATGCATTTTTCCTTCCCCTGTTAATCCTATATATAGTTTAAAATTAGGGCCAGCGAGTTCTGGTACGTGTAAAATTCAAATGGTTACATTTCTTACCATCATAAGCGCGATTCAAGTTCACATGCCAGGACCCTATTACATAAAACTTGACATCAGTAATACGTGAAATATAACTTTGACAACTAAGCTCTCAGGCAAACAGATGTAAACATTTTAGTAGCACATAACAGTTACTGGAACTTTTTATTCAATACACATTCCTTTTTGATGAAGCATCAAAGTGTTCATGTCTTGACTTGATACGTGGAGTTGATCTTGCTGTATGGAGATGTGACCCATGCTAACACAAAATTTTTCAATTTTCTTCACTAATACTGCTTTTGCTACAAACATTTGACATACCTTTTGGCAGTCGATGAAACACTCCAATGACTCTTGGGAAGAGGCTCTTCCCCCTTTTGATGACTTCTTGCCCGGGAACAGATGTGACAGCATAAGAAAAGCCAGATTTGCCTTTTCCTCTGTTAGTGGAGTACACAAAAAGTCTTTATTAGAATATGAAAGATTTTACGCTACATATGTCTTCACACCATAAATCAATCCTGGCATATTTTCAATTCACACATCAGCTTTATATCTCTTCAAATTCAGGGCTTATTTTATAACCAGTGGGCGATTGGGGGCGAATAAGCCACTGCCACCCCTTATTTGGTTGATAACACATTTTTAGTCATCACATGCAAAAAAAAAAAAATTCAACCACAGCCCCTCCCCCCTTTTTATGCTGCTATTTTTTGTAGTAATCACAAGAAAATGCGGCAAAATTTTTGCCCGCCTCCCCCCCCCCCCCCATCCCCTTTTAAGAATCCTGGATCGGCCAGTGATGACTTAAGATTATTATGCAGATTTGCAGACATGCACACTGCTCTTTTATGGAAGAATTGGTGGTGTGCTGTGTGCTGTGTATTTGGGGAAGGTGCCCAAATGTAGGTGGGGGCTACAACAAAGATTACAAAAAGGTTAATATGATGAGCAACAATAGAAGCCACGAGCAGCAGTAGTTGGAAGTAGCTTGATTCCAGCACTTGCCTCGGTGTCAGATGTTGGAAAGGGCACAAACGATCCTTGGTGCTGTTTTTACTAAATACACCATTTGGAAGAATGCAATGGAGTAAAACACTTCTATAAATCCTATTACATCTACATTATGAGGGATGATGAAGTGTATATCACATCATTTTAAAATCAAATATAATGTGTTACCATGAACTAGGGGACGGGACAGTTGGGTGACTTTGGACAGGAATTGTTTTACTTACATTTTTTTTTTTTGCTGTTGGTTTTTCTGCAAATATTTTTGTAGGTTATGAAAGGGGGATATGTGAATATTTGAATTACTGCACTTCTCTTGTATATTGCAAGCAGCAAAATAATGTAAGTGAAATTGTCTAAACTGTCCAAAGTCACCCGCCTGTCAAATGTCCCCTAAGTCTACAGTATCTATCAATAATTACACACCTTGAGTGAAGTCCTCATCACGTCTTTCTTGTACTCCCAATTTCACCTTCCACCCTGGAGAAATTCTATTCCCATAGTCCAGAATGCAAGATGATACTACTGGCCACTTTGTGAAGAGAAGGTCCCCCTTTCCATCAAATAGCTTGTTGTAATCCTGCTCAATCTGCAAAGAAACAAGAAACAACAACAACAGAAAACATGTTTTTGCAGTTATTTTGTTTTTTGTCTGTTAATTTGCCTGTTAGATCTTGAATTCTCACCATCTTAGTCCATGTGTATGTTCCCAACACACACTGTGCCTTAACCCTATGTATTCCAGAGGGGAGGGGGAGCTTAATTAGCCCCCCCCCCCCCCTCCTAACATGGGGGAAAAATTTATCTACAGCATGCAGTCATATTGTCTCCTTACTCACACATCAGCAAGAGACCTTTAACCCCCATCAAATCTTACCGTAAGAAGCTACATGCATAATAAAGATGATGCACAAGAAACCTCATCTATACCCCATCCCCCCAAAAAAGAAATAAATAAATAAATTGCTTTTGAAGAGAAACAGAAATGGATATTCAGACAAGCATTGATGATATCAATATATACATGTATATTTCATATTAGATGATTTCTTACATTAAAAAATATATATATATATTTCATACTATTCTATGGGTAGGAAGGCAAAACATACTTCATACAATGTTATCTATAGAATAATGTACAGATTTATTAATTTTTTGTAATTTTGCACGCTGTGATTTAACAACAAAAATCAGGCATTTGTGTGTACATGCAAATATGGCAAACACTGACTGCAATAATTTTGTTCATCTAGATTTTGGTAGATATTGGACATGATAATAAAACCCCTGTGACAGCTTACAATGAGGATATAACATGCACCTGCCATTCACAATGGGGACGTAACATGCACCTACCATTCCAGGAGAAAGAAGGTGTGGAAACTCAGCCAGCACTTCAGTCACACACGGCTTGTTCTTTGAACTTCTCGGCAGGATTGGAATGTACAAAGTCCCTTCTATAAGCTGCTGTCTGCTCCATCTTGGCCACAACGTCTTTGTGAGGGGTGTCATGACTCTTCAACCATTCGGTCGTAGCTTTCATGTCTGCCAAATCTGATACAAATTATGGAAACTCATAATAACAATCATTATTGAATCAAGCCTGAGAACAAATGCATAGCCTTAATGTTCATCCTAGCATTTTCTAGCTTTAACCCTGAAAAGGGGGGGATATAGCCATCCCACCCATCTCTGACCTATAAACCTCTGAAATAGCCCAATATTTTTGTGTTAGGCTGTATGCATTATCAGACATCATTAACAATATTGCTTGGGCTGCTAATTCTCTCTAAAAGTAAACAAAGTATAAGAACAAGGCATATCATAATTATAGTGCATATAGAAATATTGCCACATTTTAACCAAGTCACGCTGATTTTTTCTATAACTTGCACTTCCCCTTAGACCCAGTCAAAAATTACTCTTTAAATGGGTTTAAAAAGTTAGTACTAACATTCAATCAATACAAATTTATATTTAACCCCAAAATGCAATGAAGTCACTTTTTTCAAGCCTTGCTAACAGACCCAAGGTGGAAAAATTATGCAAATGAATAGATTGTTGTAGGTAAATCTACATTTAACTCAATTGTTTACTGCTTGATGCACAGAAACACATTTTTTATACAGGGCAAGTATTTCTCAAGCCTGCTTCACTTTACTTTGGAGATAATTGGCTACATTTGTAAGCACATACCATAATTCATCTGCAATGATGAGGTTGAATCCTCATTGGAAGAACTTGAAGTGGTATCCTTAGGACTGCCAACCTTGGCTTTGTCTTGCTTCCTGTCTTGCTCTGCTGTTTTCCTTCTCAGGTACTTCAGCCGGTTTTCCAGCCTACCACCTGCTGGAAGTTTGGTACTCCCTTTCAAGTACCACTCCTCCTTTAAAAAAAGAAATGAAATAATATTAATGAGCAAGAAGAATGTCACAATTAAAAGAGTTTATATGGTTATTTTTCACAGTAAAGGGAGTAATTTTTTGTTCTGACAGGGTCAAAATTTCTGAATGTGTTTTGATATATATTTAGACTGAATTATAACTAAAAATGTCAAAGTTATGGATTTTTTGTTCCAGAGCTTGAACTACAAGCAAAACCTTGAAAAATATGAGTATGCAAAGTATGAAGAAGTACACTTGTAACTCATGTATCATAAAATTTATCTAAAATACCATGATACATGTGCATGATATATTGTTCAGCATGCATTACAGAGCTGTTTGAGAATGCACATGGGTTTCAAATTTACAGCTGTTTGAGTGTAATGATACTCAGATTGGTAAATACATTTGTAAATATTTGCAAGAATTCAATCTCCAAGGCAATCATTGTTGTAATACACATATTAACATTGTAAGATGAAATGGTCACGAACTTGACATAGGAAATTGGTTAGTAGTGTTTCAGAGACTTCAAACATGCTAACACAATACTGTATGTATTATCAACTAAAAAGACACAACACCAGGTTTAAAAGTACTGGGTAAGCATGGTAAGAGTGTACAAAGCTAAAAATGCAACAGTGCTATGTTGTGAGGTTAAAAGGTCATTGACACAGAATTCTCATGGTAAAGCATGGTAACAAGAATAGCATCATCAAAACCCAAATGCTGACAAAGCTTTTTCAGAATCAGTGACAGAAGGAAGCTAACTATTTATGGTAATGGTGCGAGATCGTTAATCATAACATCTCTAAATTCAGAATTCTTTTGACATTCTTTGTTTCTATTTTTGTTTATATCTCAACTAAGTCCATTTGGGTTATTTTCACTAATTGCTCTTCATAGAGAAACAAGTAAACTGATGTACAATTGATTCTTTCTCCTTGTAGTATAGTGCAAGGGAACACCTGTACCCAGTATCTTTTAATAACTAAACCCTGTTTTAGATGAAACATGAACCTTGAACCAATAAGCCACTTAATACTTTGCCCACAAACATGGTAAATTTTAGCAATTTATCATAATCCTGTAGTACCTGTACACATGCACTTATGGACAGATGTTGTTAAAATTGCTTCTTGCAAAGAATGAAATGTCTGCACTGTACATGCATGTACAGCTAGGCATCCACAAACATTTTCATTATATTTCTGAAGCCTGTAGTAAGATCAGCATTAAATTATATATATATATATATATATATATATATATATATATATATATATTTATATACATATTTCTACATGTTATTCATTGATTTTATTCCAAAGATATCATTTGTCAATAGTTATCTGTCAACTTGGGTTGTGTCTTACGAAAAATCAAATGACTGCTAAGTCAGTAATTTTTAAACTGTCTACTCACGTCTCCATTGCCAGCTGGATCTTTAAGGAAGGGGAACTCTGCAATGATGGAGGAGGCCATTGCCCCCTTCATGTCAGGGCCAGGTCTGATGACAAAAAATATGAGAATTGTAGTGAAATGTACATAAATCATTGCAAATGCACATGTGATACAATTCCCACACAAAGCACTGTGGTGTAGTTGAGCATTCCCCCCTCCCCCATAAAGTATATCCTATTAAAGCTTGTACATCATCTGCATTAACAAAAAGAGGCTAGTTTTCTCAGCACCAGACCAGGAACCTACAGGGAATCCCTACAAGGGTATCAAAAACAGGAAAAATCTGGGGGAAAGGGTATCAAATTGAGATGAATGATTAGGTAATCCTTGAATAAATTTACCACTTAAGGGTATTAAAAACCAGACATTAAACATGATTCTCTGTTCATGAAAATGGAAGAACAGATTGTATTCAAGCACTAGGAACAGTGGAGAACCTGCATATCCAATTATGGGTATAGGCCTAAATAAAAAAAAAAATTATGAGTCATAATGATACTATCCTTGGATAAAATGACTTTTAGGGTTATCAAAATATGGAAGATCTTACACATTTCCCAGTCTAGGGTATATAAATAATAAGATTCCTGAAGAGGGAGAAGAGGGTTTGGAAATGAATTGGACATGAGAAATTCACCTACGTGAAGATACAACTTTAGGTTAAAAAAAAAAAGGTCTTGTAAAGTGAATGTGATTATTTGTTAGAAGAAATGAGAAGAGAAACAAAAAGAATAGGAATGCAAAATCAACACAGACAGAAGCAAGGTAATATTAGGATGCCATTGCAAATGGTAAAATGTCATTACCTGAGGCCATGCAAGTCTACTAGATGCTCTGTACACATATTGCAGATGACACGAGTGTTGTGTGGCGTGCAGACTTTCATTCGAGTTACTTCCTCTAACGTTTTCCTCCCTTCCAAAGATTTCTTCAGAATTTCACCCACATCCTGTAAAATATTCAAGATTGCATGAGTTTAAAAAATGGTGTGTGTGTGTGTGTGTGTAAACATCATGATACAGGAGGCAATTCATTTTTTCTGGCATATTTCAACTTCTTTCGAAATATTAGCTAGAAGAGAATCTAAAAATTATACAGTACATGTAATTTCAATTGGTTCTGCGTACAAGTACTATAATCAGTAGCATGATCAGGGCTCAAAATAATAAGTAATTAGCACCAAGAATCCAGCAGTGAAGGACTATTTTCAAGAGACTTTGACAATAAAAAAAAAAAAAACAGAGTCAATATCATGACACCTCTGAATTCTGGTGTGATTTGAAATTCCAATGCTTATATATTCCTCCTCTACACACAACATAAGAAAGGCTGAATCTTAGAAAAATTTGTTCATATCTATACTGTGCATGATGACAAAAAAAAAAAAAAAAATTATTTTCACAAAGTACAGATGAGACACTATATACATGCACATACACTGTATGTAATAACATGAGTACATGTATATCAATATGACTGAATGAATTACATATGAAATGTGAACTTACATATCTTACTGCTTTCTGACGTTTGAGTGGTGGCGGTGTGTCACTGCTGCTGTTCAGATCCTGAACTACAGCTGATGAGCATGATGGTTCTTCTACATCTACTGGGATAGTTGAAGCCTGGGAAAGGTCAAAAGTAACTGATTCCATATCTGACAGCATCAGATCATCAGAAACTTCAGATGACTCCCAGCCCATCTGCATGTCTTTGAGTACAGATTCTGCAGCATTATTTGCTTCGTCCTATAAGGATGAAAATACACCACTCAAAAAGGGTTTAGCAATTCAACAGCAATGAGCTTATAATCATTCCTTTTTAATAAATCTTACTTGACATTAAAATTATTGGAATGAGTGTACAGTTGCCAGCACTGTATCCTCATGCACATTATTTTTACTGATACATACACACTTTTGAGTTATAGTGCAAAATCAAATCAAGACAGTAATTTTTTGGTTGAATTACAGATTTGTGCATTGTGGAAAGTGATTCACAGAGAACTGTTTCCCCTCCATACTCATGATCATTGATCTGATAACAATGCCAATCCATTATGCAAAAATTTTGTACATGGTCACACACAAAAATGTTGTACACATTCCAAGATTTCAGTATCATTAAAAAGGGAAATGAACTGACATTTTAATTGATGTAAACAATGCAATAAACAGAGAGATGTACAGCATGAAATCAAAACTGAAGTGCATAACTTGTATGCCTGGAAGAAGGGTGCAAGCCCTGCTCACAACCAAATGTTATGATCTTGGTGTCCTCTTAATAAGAAAAAAGATGTTCTTTCCAGCCAGCTTAATGAAAATAAATGCTAGTCAGTGAGAAATCATAAAAACTGAATGTATCTTCTGTTCCATTTCAATAGGTTTATCCTGTATAATGGTCATTAGTTTACAAACAAAAAAAAAATGAAAAATTGTACCACGGTACGTACTTTCCTTTCATTTGATATACCAGTACATACATGTATAACTTTGTGTAGAAAGAAAGCACAGAAGTTTGAAATGGTTAAATTGAAAAATTGAAACTGAAGTGAGCATGTACCTGTAAGTTATTTTTGAAGTTTATTACTTTGGTCTAGTGATCTTTGTTGCAGTTATGACAGCATGTATCTGGTAGGAATGTACCACTGATGATCTGCACTATCATGACTCTTCACTGCATGGACAGGTCTGTGTTCAAACAGGTCTTCAGGATTAAGCAACTGTAGAGAATCCAACTCCTCTTCTGATGCAACAAAGGCTTGAAAGTGATCATGAAAGTACTTTGTTTTCCATGGCTGGATCATTAGATACAGTCCATCTTGCTTTCTCATAATATAATCAATCCTTGAGAAAGATGGTAGTTCACCACACCAGTCAGTCAGTAACATGACATTGGGTCTGTATGTGTATCCATAGAATGTTACTTTATCACACAATTCTAGTAAGGTATCAGGTTCACAGCTCAACAGCCGACATACTTCTACCTCGCTCTCAAGATCACAAACTTTGACAAATTCTGATGTGTGGATGTATACACATTCGCTGTTGATGTGTTCTTTCTTGAGCATTCTGAATGCCTGTGCTTCCTGGTGTTTACGTGCAACTGTCTTGGCGATGTTCTTGTAATTATTACAAGTTTTCGCCCACTTTTTCAAAGGCTTGTGCTTTCCTTCTTGCCTCATACAAGCATACTGTGACAAAGGGCCCAGCTGTCTGATTGCCTTGGGATAGTGGAGGAGGTTGTGATGCTTGGGGAGGAGATGGTTATCAGGAAACAGTTGCAAATATAACTGATGATGCTCATTAATCCTTGACTGCAAGTAGTAGGTGACAGCAGTACTAATGTTTGGTGCTAAGACCAGTTGGTATATCTCCAGAAGAACTGTGAACAACCTCCAGTACTCACATCCTTCTTCAACTTTATCTCCCACAATCAGGGGTAAGAACTCAGCAAGACAACTCATCTGTGAAGCCTTTTGACCACTTGGTCCAAATGGATTGCTAAGGTGACTTTGAAGGATGGGGCTGGGCTTGTTTGCTTTTTCTGTTATACCATAGCTGAATGACTGAATACGACAGTTCAGTTCATCAAGGCTAAATCTGCCCTGATTTATGAGTTCTGAAAGTACAAGTTTCATCTCGATTGGAAGTAACCCTTCTAGGAAATCATGCATCAGGTCAGGAGCATAGTTTTGCGACACATGGTAATAGCTCAGTGTATTGAGAGCACACGACCTCCGAAGTCCCGTTTGAGAAACATCATTTACACTGATATCATAATCAATGTTTTCTTCAGTACGGAGTAACCTTTGATCAACAGCTACCTGTTTTCTGCATATTGCCTTGAGTGCTTTGCAGAACCGGCAAAAATAGTTGGCACTAAAACTTCCAGCAAAGCCGAGCATGGTATTGAGAGCTAAGTTATCACCGACTGCCTGGAAGAGTCGGGGACGTACACGGCCAGTGAATCCATCTGGACTATTAATATGAAGACCTTCTGTGAAGAGAACTTCAAGGTCATCCGAAATACGCTGAAGAACAACATTTACACCATATTTGGATACCAAAGAAGATTTTGCTAGAGCAACTAAAAGGACATTTTCCAGTTTAGCTTGGTATTTCTTGGGCAAAGAAGCAACAGTAACATAGATACCAAGAAGTTTGTGTTTCCCTTTCTTTGAACCTAGGGGGTTCGCTGTCTCAAAGTCATCATTATACAGCAACAATTCTATATCCACACAGTCTTGGTTTCCTTCACAAGCTTTGTAATATGATCCATCTCTGTAAGTCTGAAGCACATCTTTTTCGCCAGCAGTGTCTTTTTCCTGAATGATGACTGACATATAGCCTGGTTGTTCCAAGAATACTTTCAGATTTTCACCGACTGGCACGTACTGAAAAGTTTCTTCAACTTGTTTCTGCTCAGTCCTTCCAGTATGTGTATTCAGACATTCTTTGTATACATTGCCAAAAGCAATTTCTTCTGGCTCAATAAGAACATTACAGTTGCGGGCAAATTGGTTTTGTTTATGCTGAGTAGATAAACTGAAATGCTCAAAAGGATCTTTCACCATGTCAAGGACTGACTGTAGAGTGTCAATTTTATCAACTGAGGGTTTGATATCCTGAGATACGTCCTCGATGATGGGGGCTGACACTTGTTGAACTGCTTCAATTACATTAGTGAGCAGCTCTTGTGTGTCACAAATTATACTTTGCACTGTGGAGGATGGCAGGGATGAGCTTTTAAGTTTTGCTACATATTCAGAAACAGACTGTTTGATTGCTGATGAAATTTCCTCTGTGGGTTTTTCATTTGGAAGCACTTCTGACTGCTCTGATGCACTTTCATCACTAAAAACTGTGTTTCCAACAGAATCTCCGTCACTGACATTTTCTACAATGGAATCATGATCTTGTTCCAAGTGCCGCTTGTAGCTATAACCATGATAGAATGTTTTAAAACATTCTTGCACATGACACACAAGTTTTGTTTTGGTCTTTGAGTTTATGTTGTGGATCTTTAGGTGGTTCCACAGGTCCACACTTCTTTCAAAGGATTTCACACATTTGCAACATGCAAACATTTTTGCAGGAATGATTTTTGAGATGTCCTTGGTCACACACTTGCCTGTTTCTTCCATTTTTCGAAATGGTGAACAAATTTAAGCCTTGGGCCCAATTGGGAGATCACATCCTTCACAAGACTTGCATCCAGCAGCTTGAATGCTGACAGGTCAATGCCACAATCTAAAACAAAAAAAAAAAATATGGTAAATTCTATTTAGGAAAAAAAAGAGAAATGAATGATAAGTTGATTTGCGTGCTTTTATACAATCCATACTGTAGATTATCATAAACAGCAAAAAGCATTACTGTTCAAGTTTGTAACCATTAAAAATACTCAAAATTGCCTTTTTGACAGCCTTGTCATTTCAAAAATCATATGAATTATGATGCTGTTTTTCAAAATTGATTTGTGGTCTCCCCCTGCCCCCCTCAAAATATTACATCAACAATTTTTTTGGTTGATATAACCTCATGAAATGTATCATGTATTTTTGTTTTTAATTGTCGAGGTAGGCCTACAATTTTGTACATTTTTTGGAGTAATGCATGATTTGAATAAAAAAATTGAAATGTCAAGGCACTGTAAAAGCACACATACCGTACACACTAAACACACAAAGAAACACACTTCAATGAAGACAATATACAGTACATACAATATGCAACTAGCCGCTTTCCCCTTCCTTTATAGCCATTTTATAGCTCTTTTAATCTGGATAGGAAAAACAAATTGTGTGTGATTAGATTTTCTTTAAAGGGATTTTTTAAGTGTTTAAAGTCTGGGTAGTTTGTATTTCTAGTGGAATTCAGGGTATCATGCAAGCCCAATTCCCCCCCCCCCCACGTCAATGGTACAGTCAAGGACATGTCATGGATACAAGCACAGGCAAGAGTGCATAGTGGTGCCTTGACTCTGTAATTTTTATACAGGTCTGGCCAAATTTGCATAAATTTCTGAATATGCAATAATTTCAACTCCAATGAATAAAGTTCTGATTTATTTCAGGATAGATATGAATATTTGGTTGAAGAAAACACACTTTTTAAACTTTAAAACATAAAAAAATTAATTGGTACCAGATTTTTTTTTTTAACCCTGTCTCCTAATAGCACATAACATCCTTTGAAAAGCTCCCTCTATCACGATTCTCAAAACTTAAAAATCTCAACAACAAAAAAGAGAGAAAGCAAACATGTGTAGTAAAGGGGTAATATATAATAGCAATATTTGACAATATACCCTTTACTTTTATGGATGGATTCAAGTTACATGTTGGTAAACCCCTACAGCTATCAACTGCTCATTAACTCACTGATCGTAATACATGTATGTAAGAGGATGTCAATCATGTAAGTCACGAAACTGCATAGTTGATGTCAAGTTCAACCTTGCTGTGTTCATATCTATTTCAGATCATGTATTAACATATTATTTGAGGAAAGTGAAGAACGATAAGGGTTTATGACCATAGTGTAACTCCAGTAACTTATTCCAAAAAGAGAGTGGTAAATGAATGTATACATGTTGAACAGCCACCCATTTTTTTTTGTTTTTTTGTAAAGGCTGATTAGGTAATTATCTTTGAAAATTATAAGCTGGATAAGACTTAAGTTGTTGCACAATAGTCTACTGAGTCTGAAGGAAAAGATAGCAGACAGCTAGACAATAGGGTCTACAGGATGTAACTTACTAGTACAATTGTAACTCTAAGTTAGAGTTATATTCTTGGTCTACATAATACATGTATTTAGTTGGAAGGTTTCAAACTGTCTGTTCGGCAGATTTTTGACATTTTGGAAATGTGTCTTGAGGTAAATCTAGACAGATTCCCAAAATGTCAAATTCCACAGAACAGACACAGTTTGAAGCCTTTGAACTAATATGAAAATGATGTAGGCCTAGACTCTACTGCATTATTTCACCTCTTTGACATTGTTACAAAATGTTGTAATCTGTGCATCCAGACCTCAGACAAATCAAAGGCAAGCCAAGGCTTCAAGCAAACCAGAAGACAGTAGAAATACCATACTGTCAGTAGACAGTAGTATCTAGACTAGGCCTATAGCATAGACTATAGATTTCTATCAACTTGTCCTACTCTATACTTGACTATAGCCTATGAAGGCTTAGTCTGACAAAAGTAGATCTAACACAGGGCTGCACACTAACCCATTTTTTCTACTGGTCCGGCCTGTCCATCGGACCAGTAAGTACCCAGTCTTTCCATTTTTTACTGGTCCATTCCTGAAAAAGTTACTGGTCCGACAGTGATTTTTACTGGTCAGGGACCGTCGGACCAGTGCCAGTGTGCAGCCTTGTCTAACATTTAACAAGTAAACGTTAGGCCTATCAAAAACCCTAATCTAAAGTACGGTACTGTACCAAGTTCTTGCACACATGCTTATCACGATTATGCCGAGTATTGGACCTGTGTCAGTGACTAGGTCGAACATGGGCCAAGCGGCCGGCCTTTGAAGAGCCAGCCGCCGAGGGCCGGCGCCGGCCGCCGAGTACATACGCTTGAAGTGCAAAGCCAGCTGCTGTGCGGCGCAGGCAAGGTCAACTAGTCGTAGGTACCACTTCCGAACGGTACCATCAACTAACTTGAAGCATCTACATTATTGGAAACAAATATACTGGTAATTTATACTTACTTTTAAAGTTGGGGATTTGGTCAACAAGACCCCATTGACGCAGCAAAAAAGCAACTTCGCTGTCCGCCATGCTTCGTGCTCTGTCGATGTCGCGTCGAAGTACAGTACACAGACTACTACTTTATGTAGTTGGTACATGGTATGCATGCACGTGCGCGCGCAAGTGTAAAAATGACCCACCAGTCATCCGCGTGTGTCCTTTTTACACCTAACATAGCAATATCGCGACTGGGCTCGCCTGGTACAGTGTAAACAGCGAGAGTGTAAAATGCAGTTTACTCCGAGTTGAGTAAGATAATGGAGCAAACCTTACTCACGAAGAAGAGCAAAATGAAAGTATGTAAATATTGAGTAAAGAGGGGTAAAAAGAACGAGTTTGCTCAATAAAGGCGAATTTACCGCTGTTAAATGTTCAATCTTGCTCAATATTGAGCACTCTTGAGTTTACTTTAGCAAAATTTTACTCCATGGATTTAGAGTGTATTGATTTTAGCTCTCTAAGTTTAATTTTTGTTGCATATATCATGCCGAATACATACTTTTACACTTGCAATATTTACCTGGTGACTGCGTTGTTTCCACTAGGATTTGAAAGAGGAAAACGTATGAGATGGAGTTAGGAGTTAGTCAATACCATTCAAATATTTTAAGCATGTATTTCTTGTATCATGCTTCTTGCTATATCTACCATGTCTACAAATTTAATTGTCTTTTTAACACATGTAAGGATACCTCACATTATATAGCAAAGCTGTCACAATGCGATAAAGAATCTCTTCCGGGTACGCGCGAGATGCTAAACTTCTGTCACCCTGTTTTCTACGGCCATATATGGCACGCCATGGAATAGTGTTAGCGCTCTTTATTTCTTCATGATTTTTGTCAGTATAGCACAAGTTCTCCTCTGAGATGTCAGGTGCGGGAGCTTCACAAAAAAAAAAAATGGGGATCGCATTGAAAGAGGGAGTCATTATTACCATATTGATGTAATATTGATATTTTCGCTTTTGAAATTCACGGGCAGGGGGAATAGATATTACAGACCTCCCGCACCAACAAAATGAAACAAATTATTGGTATCGTCATATTCACTGTTTCATCAAAGATATAGTGTCATATTTATTTCAAAACACATAACGCAGCAAAATATTTCATCGATTTTTTTTTGTGGATATTATGGAAAATTATGAAATGAGAGGTTTTTCGTGTAAAATTCATTATAAAAAAACAAAACACAAAACTCAAAAACAGAACAGCAGATGATGTGACTTGAAAAAAATAAATGTAAATTTTTGGCTTCGATATTTTGTTTTTAATCAACGGTATGTTCTTCACATAGGATATTCACTTTAAACAGAAGTACAAGCTATAATGCTGTTCACATCAAGCCAAATTTACTTCAGCCTTTATCCATTTTCATAAGGTTCATAAGGTTTATACCCTTTATAACCCTTATTGCACGGGATGTTTACCAAACTGTAAACTGACATTATGATGCTGTTATACACGACCCCTGCTAAGAGACAAACACTAAGATCTTTTAAACTATACAATACAAAACAAGAGACAAGCACCCAGATCTTTTAAGCTATACAATATATTATGATAACATTGAATAATGGTACATGGTTATATAACGCAGATTGCGTGCTATATACCACACTTAAATGGTGGCTGCGTTGTTTCGACTGGGATCTAAAAAGATATGAGAAGATAAGTTTAAACATTATGTTCACAACTTTCTAAATACTTAAGCACTATCATCCATTAAAGATTTAAGTCAGGGAATGATCGCATTCACAATGCTTATGCCTCAGTCTATAGAGGCATCGGAACCCTTAAACATTTTTTAAACAATTTATTCACTCATTCAAAGAGACAGCTCAAAGGTATGATGTTAAATCAATACATATCGTATGATTACAGCCTTATATAATCCTTATCTATTCACTCCCATCATTCAAGAAAGGGCACCGAACGCAAACGATTGCTGGAGTGGAGTACACGAGCAAATCGAATTACGAGATAATCACGTACTGGTACCAGGAATTTCGCAGAATGTTCCCGTATATCCTCCGGTACAAGAACAGAAGAATTCCCTTCCAGTGTTGTCGGTGTCTTCTCTGGTGAAACACAGGGCATTATTCTGGCAGGGGTCCTGAGCGCACGTGAGGACTGTTACGGAAAGCAAGAGAAAATTCTTCGTGTGAGTTGTAGCATCATCATCTTCCTATGTCTGTATGTTATGCCATATGTACATTTCACCGTTAAAAGACAGATAGACAGACAGACAGAGAAACATACATACACACACACACACACACAGAGAAACAGAAAATTATATAGGAAGGGGGAGAGAAAAATAATCCTTGTTTGGCTTAAGCACATTAACTAACAATAGATATCACAGAGAGTGCGTTTAGTCTATATACTGCAATTTTGCGTAAATGAAACATAAATGATGATATCGTGATCCGGCATTCAATGGCGTTGTCGGAATTCGGGAAAAAATACCGCCATTTTTGCGCACGTCAGAAATGATTGAATCGGAATTCAAACGAAAAGGAGAAATGGCGGTATCCTGGTACTTTGACATTGGTGTAACCCATCTCTATCTCGAAATCATTTCCCACATAATTTTAAGCGTTACTGCTTCAAGACACATTTACCTGTACTTTTTTTTAATAATCAAAAGGCATTGCATAAAAGATCTAGTGCTCTTCTCTCCCTGATGTATAAACTAATCACTGTCTCCTCGTTTTCTTCTATTTTATAAAACGACACCCATGTAATTAAACCCTGCGGAATAGACAAGGCAAGCAATGTTTATGTAAGAACGCTCTGGTTGAACATTCGAACCATCTTTCCCTCGTTATCGATGAACAGGCACACATTTGATATTTGATATTTTGAAATCTTTGATATTTTTGATATTTACTTATTTCTGCAATCTCATAGCAAACGTAATATACAAGTACATTTTTTAATTTGTAAAAATCATAGGATTTTTTTTTTTCAAGAAGAATTAACCGACTTGGTGAATACAAAATATTGACATTTATTTCACACAAATTACCCGGTACATTTATAATGAAGAAAAATTATTTGAAGGTACAATCTAATTAGGGCAATTGCAGAAAACTATAATCTATGCACATATATAAATGTATAGTTGACAGGTGGCATGTGCTAACCATTAGCAATAACGATTCGTTGTACTTGCTTCGTGATATTCGTGATATTTCATGGGTTTTTATAGCATCTCCCCCCCCTCCACTTACTTACACACACACACACACACACACACACACCTATTTGACTTAGGCCTTACCTGCCGAAGCTGTTGTTGGAGCCGGTGTAGTTGCTGTATCTAAACCAATAAAAAAAGAATCACAATTCGCGTGAGATACGTCATAACACACGTATACCTTTTTAAGGTAAATTTATTAGACATAGCATAGCAATTATAACAATATGCAATAACAACAATGATGAAGATAATATCAGTAATAATAATACTAACAAATATTTAGTATTAAAATGATAATGATAACAGCCCCCTTGACTTAGTCCTTACCTGCAGGTGTTGTTGGAGGCATTGTAGTTGGTATTACATCTGAAAAGAGAAAAATACACAAATTGCACTTGATATGATGATGAAAAGCGTATCTTTCATTCGTATTTTATAGATTGGAGTACTGGACAAATAATGGATTTTGTTTCAAATAATAGTTTGTTTACTTTTATTTTGATAACAAAAAAAGTTAATAATCTTAATATTTAGGCACAGAAATGTAGATAACCTTCATATTATTCTATCGTATGAATTTCAAAATAGCTGAAAAATGGGTAAAAACTGCTGTTGACGCGCTTTTATCAAGTTCGACTACAGCAATATTCTTTTTAAAGGTTGTTTACAATCATGGCTAGATATTTGTGCTGTTGAATGCCTGTTTGATCAGGTATAATTAATCAAATGATGAACAACTACCCCGCCTGGCACGATCTGTTTCACGTTCATCGCGGATTACATTTATCCCAGTTGCTATAGTGTTTTGCTAGTGCTGCTTCCCGGCAAGCAGCAAAAGTACGAGTTCGAATGCCTAGATGGGTCAATTCGTTTTTACTTCGTCAATAAAACAAAAGGGGTTTTACCAAGAGGTGAAGTAGAAAAGGGACAGCTTAAAAAAAAAAAGATAGAAAATATATGTATATATATTATACAGTATATATACATTATGTATACTGTGTATATACATTGTACGTATGAATTTATGATACACATTAGACTAAAATACAACAACAACAAAAAACTCGGCCCTACATTTGTTGAATTCACTACATAAGATTAAGGCAAGGTATCCTTATATTTTGCAGTACATTGTCAAGTATAGTATAATTTCATACCGTTTACCTTTGATACATAATCTGATGCGGAAGTATACATAGAATGACTGCTACTCTACAAGCAACACACATCGTACATAAATCAAGTGGCAACTCTACATGTGACCAAACGCCAGAAGCCCGATCGCTAGAAGTGAGAGTAAGATGTTTGCAGTACGGATTATGATGATGATTATGATGGTGGTGATGATGATGATGATGGTATGAACTTTTAATTGAGAGAATGTAAGATCGAAATGAGGACAACGTCGGCGATGATCACAAAGCAAATACTTCGATGAGAAGACTAAAGACGACGAAGATGATGAAGATGATGATGATGATATTTATTATGAAAAAAAGAAAAGAAAAGAACTACCGATGACATCCCAGATCCTGATGAACACATGTCGTTGTATCCCATGAAAAAAAAATGAATGTAAACATTGAATGAATCCAAAGACGATATGCAGCATGACGTCAAATTACAAATGCGCTGAACATCAGTCTCTCCGATTCAGACCCAGCTCAGCTTACCTTGGCAAGTAACACCTGTAAAAGGGGCTATGCATTGGCAATGGAATGTTGACCCAACATTCGTGCAGGCACCGCCGTTACGGCACGGATCCAGGTCACACGGTAAATCTTCTGAATGACAATGATCACATGCAGATGTTAAAATTTCGCCAAAAAATTACTTCAATTTTTTTTTTCGTTATTTGGCTTCCTATCTGCAGGCCTTTTGTAATTTTGTTTTGGCCAATTTCATAGACGTTACCTGAAATCACGGTTCAAACTAATCAAAGTAATGGTATGTCTAACTTGTTTTTTTTTTCTTTTAGTGGAACTAAAGGAGATCACTACAGCAGCGTTTCGTTTGCCAATGATGACAGGAAGAATAGAACAGAAAAGAAAATGTTGACACAGGATTGCAGAAGTGATTTTTAGAATCATTCTACAGGTAATCACTAATTCTAGTTTCTATTGACCCGTTCACTACTCAGGTTCCAGAAGGTATCAAATGAACGACAAATATTACCATTTTTACTGACAGTTAATGCCAACAAGCAGAATTTGAACAAGATGAAATCCCCTCCTGTCGATCCTTTTTTTTTCCGGAGAGAGAATAATTATGGATTTTGATTGGTCTTAACATTCCAGCCACTGGTAGTGAACGATCCAATAGTGATATGCAAAATGGTTGATGGTTCAGCTAAAAGGCTTGTTGGAACTTATTGATTTAAGATAAGAAAGATGGAACACATGAAATCAAGATTGGACACAAGAAGGTAACACATGCCGGCGTCATGCGCCATAATAGTTTTTTTTTTTTTTATTATCATAAATTTCTGATTATCTGATTGCATAAAATGAGAAATTAGGGGAACTGTTATTTTGTTTCCAACGTTACGGATGACTTTGATATGAAGACTATGTAAATGACGTTTGCTATGCGAAGAAGTAAAATGGTATAGTGGCGGGAAGACAGCGGGGTTCTCCGACTGGAAGACCTTTCTCCGTATATGTACACTTTAAGTGCTGAGGTTTTAACCCCAAACAAGAGCTAAGGTGTGCAATAGTGTCTTTGAGCAGTCTTACGTCACACATGGAACGACTTCACTAGGCTCGTTGATAAACAAACCAGCAAAAAATATGTATTACTCGTAAAAGAAAGTGCGAATAAAAACTTTTTAAAAACACACTTTTTGTGTACGAGGCACAGATGTATATACTAATCCTCCTGCTGATGTGGTTGTAATATGATACTTTACTTCGAACAGAGATATGCATGTTAATGCTGTCAGAAAGGAACAATTCACTAACTTCTTTTACTTTGTTATCAATGGCAAATAACAACACATCACATACATGAACTAGATAAGTGCATCACACAGGTATGTAAAACTAGACTAGTAGTTTAGATTTGTAATTTTTTCGTCGTACGAAATAATCATTCGAATCATAACGGTCAATATAACTCAACAAATAAAGACCCTCCTTAGTTCAAAATTTGCAGGAGATTTCTGAATAGTGTTTTCTTCAATACCTAAGTGTTCTCACCAAATATTCAAAAATTTGCATGCAAAAGGGAAGACCTATCTTTAAAACGACACAGTTAACTAAAATGAAGTCATAATTCATCACCATCATGGATTATTCATGATTCAGCCATGATTCATCACCATCAATACTGTTTACACATATAACTGTTTGAATCTGAAGATCTCGAACATGATAAAATGGTATGACGTAAGAATAAATAGATCAATCGATGTCACATTGACGTAATAATAAATTCAACGATTCAAAAGCAAATACATATGCATACTCGTATGACATTGAATACACATTGCTGAGAAAAATATCACTACTTCTAGTGACACTTTGCAGCAAAGTTGTGTTTGAAAACATGTCGAGTTTGAGAACATGGCGAATTTTGAGTTGCAGAGGGCATTAAATTCTACAACTACAAATTGTATATTTGAATTTTTTTTATTCAAGTCTCGTAGCAGATGATTTGCTTTTTTATTTTTACAGAGAAACAAGACTAAAGCACCAATAAATCTAGTTTTACAGAGATGAGAGGACATTTGAAAATACTTTTTTGTTCAAGCTGTTTGCGTATATACACACACACAAACACACACACTCAAATAAATGTCTTTATCACCCTATATATATATATATACAATTATGTGTATTAACACTGCAAAATATACCTTCTTGATTTTGCAACCTATGTCATAAGTACCATATGTTTGAACATAAATTTAAACAAATCGATATCATTCATATATATATATATATATATATATATGTGTGTGTGTGTGTGTGTGTATGTGTGTGTGTGCGTGCGTGTGCGTGTGTGTATGTCTATATTATGTGTGCGTGTCTGTATCTGTGTATTTACAGAATGAATGCAACAGAAGCTGGAGAAAGAAAGGTGGGGTGGTTAACTTGTGGAACTGACCAGCTATTTATCCTTGGAGTCACTTTAATGGTTCCAAAATGCTTACCCCTCTCCACGGTCACTGTGAAGCTGCAAGATGTATCCACGTTCCCCGAGCCATCCGTTGCCGTGTAAATCACAGTGGTGGTGAAACCCACGGGAAACAAAAATTCGGGTGAGATATTTGGTGTCAAAGTTGGACTGACTCCAGAGTTGTCTGTTGCAGTAGGCCCCGTCCAGGTAACGGCGTAAGTTAGAACACCGGAGGGGGCTATTGATACGATATTTTCGGGGCAGCCACTAACAACCGGTGGTGTTCGGTCAACTGGAGTGAAAAATGGGTTGATAGACAGATAGATAGAGATAGACAGAAAGAGATAGATAGATAGATAGATAGATAGAGATAGACAGAAAGAGATAGATAGATAGATAGATAGATAGAGATAAATAGACAGAAAGAGATAGATAGATGGATAGATGGATAGATAGATGGATAGATAGATGGATAGATAGATGGATAGATAGATGATAAATAAATAGATAGATAGATAGATAGATAGATAGATAAATCATTAAAAAATAAAAATGGCCAGTGGAAAGAGGCATAAGAAGAAATGGTAGAAACTATACGTAAATGAATCAAGGAATAGTTGGCGATGTTGACATGAATAAATTAAAAAAAGGAAAAACAGAAAAAAAGTTAAAAGTAAAATACTGATGTTCAGGAAAATGAAATTAAAAATGTAAAAACAAAAAATCCAACGTATTTCACATCGGTCACTTTGCATCAGCTTGCGTCCATAATTAATTACCATTATTGTGGCACTGTGCTATCTTTATTCACAGTAACAATTGGGCATGTTCTGTTACACACTTCAAATGCTTGTCGTTCATAACTTGTATAGTTGCAAATACTATGTAGATCATAATACAGACTAGAATACAAAAATAGGTGAAGAGAGGGAAAGAGAGAAAGAGAGAGGGGGGGGTGGAAGAGAGAGAAGGGGAGGGAGGAAGAGAGAGGGTGAGGGGGGGGGGGGGGATTTGCCATCGTGTATCAACGAGATGGACACGCCTGCCTGCGTGATAATGATGAAGAGTAAAGTCTTAAAGATTGTCGCTGCTCTGACTGGTAACGGAGATATTAATTGCATTGTCATTTTTCCTATACCTTCAGTAATGAACACATGTGTGCCACCAGTATTGACAGGCCAACAGTCACTAATAACATAAGTTCCAAGGACTAAACGATGCAACTTACCCACAACAACTGTAACTCTGAATGAGCAGGAAGTATCAATGTTGCCAACGGTGTCTGTGGCCGTGTAGATCACACTCGTGTTATCTCCACGGGTAAAAGTGCTCCCCGGGAGGATGCTAGGCGTGAGGCTCGCCACACCCGAAACGTCGGTTGCTGTTGGCAGTGTCCAGGTCACGACGGGATCGGGGTCATCGGGCTCAACTTCCCTCAAGATGTCAGCGGGGCATCCTGTAACCACTGGAGGAGTCTGATCGTCTGCGTACGGGGAAGAGAGAGCACTGTTATCCGTATACAAAATTTTTGTGTATGTTATAGGGAGGTCATTATCACTCCAGTAAACAGGCTGGTAGAGCCGCGCGGTAACAGCATCTTGCGTCCCTGGCGACGAAAATGTGAGGGTAAATCATTGATAATGGTATTGTGACAACAGATTTCATAGTCAGCTTTCATTGTGGATAAGATTGTACCAAAAATAAACATTGAAGTACACATTTTCGTCTGTCTTTTCTTTTTTAATGGATTTGCTTGAAAGGAAAAAAATCAAATGAGCCGAGATGAATTTAAATAGTCGGTTGAATTTGTGACTGTTATTTTGTAGAGAATTCAAATTTAATCGTGAGTTTTGTAATCACTTCAAAAGCTCTGGCACGAAGGAGAGAACATTCCTAATCTCCCATCCATAAGAACATAACCACTGCTTTCATGACTTTTAAGTGAAGGAAGTAGTACAATGTTGAACCTTCCTCTATGGCGATATTACTTTACTCCTCCCAAATTTTTCTGTACTTTTCGTCTCATACTGTTGGAAAACGTTGATGCGAATTCCATGAACGTTGTAGTAACAAAATGTAACGAAATATTCTTTACTTGTTAATGACTGTATACATCATCGTACTGGTTCGGTTTTTGCTGTTGAGGTTTTTTTTTTTCATGACAGCACATTGTCAGACTGAAATAAGCTTTCCCATTTCGTAAGGGAGGACCATCACCACCCGAAAGTAGAGTCTTGACTGCAGCGTGAAACTGTCAAAAAAAACTAATTCGTAGACTCTCCAAAAATTCCCAAGATGCTTTATGGTGTGAATACAGTGGCGATGCGGTACAAGAAACTATCGCAACGATAAAGGGCACAACTCTTCAGCACTGCTTCTCACCTTCCACTCTTACTGTCACTTGAAAGGTGCACGTTGCTACGTTTCCAAAGTTATCTGTCGCTGTATACATCACAACGGTCGTAGTGCCGGCGTTAAACGAATCCCCTGGATTGTAGTTCGACGTCAGACTGTTGATACCGGAGGCGTCCGTGGCCGATGGTGTCTGCCACGAGACGGCAATGGAAACTGTGCCAGCGGCTACCTCGCTTTCAATGCCACTTGGACAGCTCAAAGAGGGCGGTGTTTGATCGACTATGGTAGAAAAAAAGAATTATCATGTATTGACTTCTTCAGTTGCAAAGAAACAATAACCTTTAAACGCTTTAGCTTTTTTTTTTTTAATGCGGGATGATTTATAGTTGTCGTATATGCATGGTGAGGAGGGATATAGTTAGGTTAGCTAGGGAGAATTGTTTTTGGGGATGGGTTTTATCTTATACATAATATACTTCCATTTTTTTTCTTCGGTAATTGCTGTACTATTTGCCATTTTATTTGTTTCAGTGAAACATGGAAATGTATAGTTATTTCAACTATCTTTAAAGGAACTATTCCGTCATTTTTGTACAGTTTTATACCAATGTGAATTGATTTTTTTTTCAAATTATTTTATTGAAAGTGAATATATATTGTTTGAAAAACAGTTGCCATAGTTTTAGGTAAGTCTTGCACATTGTTTGCACTTTCCCAAGCTTTGTAGGGGTTAATGATATTATTAGGGATATCAATAATTGGCCATCACATATTGGGAATTCCGTTTGAGAATCTGAACTTGCATTATTACTATGAATACTACGTGTGTGGCAATTTCCGCCCTCATTTTCATTACACAGCATTATATTATCTTATAGTTAGAATGTTGTATATTAGTTGACCGAAACATCCACAATTACATGATTTACATAATAAATACAATTTCGTTGACTTATTCAAGATTGAGTAGAGTTGACAATGGTGTAATGCAGGGAACGCTATATAGTGATATTGCTTCACACGGCAGATGTTGACATTCAAATCGAAAACCATATTCACACAGCACACGAACTTGGCACTCGCAGTCAGACAAAAGAATGCAGAAAGACATATAAGCAAAGCACTCGGAGATTTAATCAAATTCTCTGAAATTTTGTTAGATCATAGATATGGTATACAAAAAATAATAATAATAACTGACAGGAATTAAACATGAGTAGCGTTATATTTATTCTTTTGGCAGTTAATACGTCGTTCTGGATCTGGAAGCAAGGTTTGCAGGAAAGAAAATGCCAGTAAAATGTACGCATCTGTACTTTTATGGGAGCAAGTGCATGATTACTTCAAATCTGATGAACTTTCTGCTGACGCGCGTTGAAGACGAGACTGCCGGGACGCTAATGGAGTGTTTTGTTATTGCCCTGTTTAGCGAGTCTCTGATCGGTTCGTTAGGGAAATCAGCCTAAAATTCAATAAAAACACAAATACATTTTAGTTTGTTATTATGATTACTTTCTCTCTTTTCCCCTTCATTTTGCTGCTCATGATGTAAGTGTTGTCAGATTTGAAGTTATGCACTTGGCCGACCCAAACAAGTGTAATGAAGTGATCAAAATAACATTGTCACATTCCGTTGTTTACCCATTTGTTTACACATGGTGTGTGTTGAATTAGTTCCTTTTGACTGGCACTTAAGAATATTTGATTGACATTAAAGAAAGTGATACGACAAGTAGCTAATGCACTTCGAGTCCATGTGTTTCTAACTATGGCATATGGTGCACATTCATTGAGTGTGCACCACATGAGATGTGAAAAGAAAAGACGCATTCGACAGTCAGCATGTCTATCGCTGGGCACTATAATATCGTTAATATGAACTGAAGTGAACTATCCCCTACTCTATGATTCATATTGGGCATATATCAACAATCAGCACCAAACATTGTGTAAAACAATTTATCAGAAAATGACCTTGCGCTATATGGATATCAACAAACCCCATTGCCTTTTGATTGCTAAACATGATACGATACTGTACCATACGTCCTTTCAGGAATACAGAACTTTCAAACATAAATTAATAGACACACATATCTCGATTGCAAACACAACATCTACTAGACGTCTATCGAAAATGCCTTGTCTACTGGAGCGATGCCAACGTTTTCCTGTATCGACCAAATGCGAGGCTTACCTGAAGTACCCGTTACAGTGACATAAAACTGACAGGATGAATCGGAATTGCCTGCCGTGTCTTCTACTGTAAAGATCACCAAGGTACGAGTCCCGACAGGTAAACTCACTCCCGAGGGTGGCAGTGACGCAATGCTTCTTATTCCCGACGGATCAGAAGCCGTTGGCGACGGCCACGTGACGGGCTGAGACTGGAAACCCGAGGGTGCAGTCACGGTAATATTCGGTGGGCAGTTTGTTACCGTGGGTGGTGTATTGTCAACTGCAGTACCAGAAATTGAGAACATGAAAATACTTCTTTTCCCCTCGTCATTATTGACCTACGCTCAACAAGCTCGCTTTTAAGTAGGTTCCTTCATATTTCTTTAGCATTCATTCACAGATTCCAAAGTTAACAGATCGACCACTATTATGCTTTACATATTTGTGATGTTCTATGTATGTCATGTATTCCATTTAATTTTGTTATATTTGATGTAATTTTTCATCGAGAAATATGAAAATAAATTGAAATTGAAATTGAAATTGAAAAATTATTAGGGAAGTTACATTTATAACACAGTCCAACAAGCTTGATGTCGTTATAAAAACAGCACTGGAAGTGGAAACAAAAACGGTGAAATTTAACAAGAAACATGACAAAGACGACCGTGAGCAATGGTGAGTACAGTATCATCAGACACGGCAGTATGATTAACCCAGTGAAGACTAGTGTCAAGTGTACCCGGGCAGGTGTGTACGTGGAATATAGCAAAATCAATTCGTCCTTAATGGGTTAAGTGTCATGTCTCGATCTTTTCCTTTGATTAAACTGGTCGACTTTAGTTCCAGTGATTTTTTTTTTCTCTCCGCACTTTGTTGTAAAAAGAATTACACATTACGGGATTCGATACATTCTCAAGACTGATATTTTGTTTACCTGCACCAGACGAGACGGTCACGTAAAACTGACAGGATGAATCAGAATTGCCTGCCGTGTCTTCAACAGTAAAGATCACCAAGGTACGAGTCCCGACAGGTAAACTCACTCCCGAGGGTGGCAGTGACGCAATGCTTCTTATTCCCGACGGATCAGAAGCCGTTGGCGACGGCCACGTAACGGGCTGAGACTGGGAGCCCGAGGGTGCAGTCACGGTAATATTTGGTGGGCAGTTTGTTACCGTGGGTGGTGTGTTGTCAACTGGATTAATGTAAATTGATAAACGCTTGTTTGTAGGTTGCAGTCACCGTTATATCTGAGGAGTAGTTTGTTATTGTAGGTGGCTTATTTTCATATCCATAATGAGTTAAGAAGATGAATAGCTATCGGTATCTTTAAGGCACAAAGACAATTTCCATCCTGTACTTTTGCTGTTGTCTTTTTACCCCACGCCTGACCTTTGACTGCAGCCATTCCTTATTCTCCTAAAAATACGTAAATTGAGACATATCTACTTTCTATATCATCGGATAGGAACAATACATAAATTGAATCAAATTGTTCCAAAGAAAATGAATAAATTCATTCAAATATGATAACGCATAATGTCATAACTACGCATGTATCATTTACACCGAGTTATCAACAACAGGTGTGTTACCAACACCACGCAAGTAATACCTTCACTGCTGTCCGTCGAAATTGTGACCGTGAATTGGCAGGAGGAATCCGTATTTCCTGCGTTGTCGATGACAGTGTAGACTACTGTTGTCGTTGTGCCAACCGGGAGTGCGGTCCCTGATGCTGGTATAGAGGTTATGCTGTCGATCCCAGACTCGTCTGTTGCGGTTGGATTGGACCAAGTGACAACCTGGCTAGCTGTTCCTGGAAGGGCGCTTATCACGATATTCTCCGGACAGTTTTCGACTACGGGCGGTTGGGAATCGGCTGAAAAGCAAATTAAAGTGCGATATGTGTTACTGAAATTGACGAGTATAGTGGAATGGGGAGGGGATGATACAGAAACCTCTGCTAATAAACTCTATTGTCCTAAAGCTATAAACTTTGCAAGACGTCACCACAGAATATGTTAACATACTTTGTTCTTGAATTTAACATGCCTTACTCGAGACGGCTTTATATAACTGGCTGCAAGATTGGCCGATATGAATTGATTATTTGAAGTACTGATCACTCAGATTTCATTACTACTGCATTTCGCTAGTTAAGCCCCAACTAAGGACTCAAGTTTAAAAAGTCGAGTGACTTTGTATTATATTCTTATTATGACTCACTAATTTATCACTTGAAACTATAACCCTAGTTTTCATGAAATTTCCAATTCGATAGTCGGTGTTATGTGCGCATCCTGTTGGAAGGGAATATTTCACCATACTTTGCTAAGAAGTGGAAATCGTATCATATTGTATCGTCATATCATATTATGTATCATAATGTATATTAGTAGTCAAAATTATTTCTCTATTTTTTGCTGTGTCACGGAAGTTGTTGCCACTTCTTTTAAGAACCTTTACAATTTCTAAGTATCAAACACATGTTCACATATGCGTCTTAAATCAGTTAACTCCTGATACCTACGAGGTACTGATTATACTCAATATGATTATTTTCTTGACCTCATTCCCTTTCAACGACAGCAGAAGTTCAGTCAGTGTTCTTCTATGCCATTTGTTGATTTATAGCTCTACACAAGCATCCACTATGCCTTGGCATAACCAGCATAAAGTTAGCTAGATATAGTAAGATTTTCTAAAAATACGGCTCTTCGATCCCAATCTAAAAATCAATATTTTACGCAATTACGGAGTACAGAAGCACAATACTGCAGCGCAAAATTACTAAAGTTCTGTCGTAACTAATGCAGCACATTTCTCTTTACAATCGCATCATAATCGGATAACGTCACTAGTGAAAATGAAATTACTGAATTACAACGTACCTTGTTAAAAGGACGATTAGTTAAGGTGCACACAAGCACACTGGAGAAAGAATGCATCCTGGAAAAAGTTTTGTGCTGGGTGTCGCTGTTTTTTTGTTTCTCCTCTTAATATTTCATTTCTGGTTTTGGCCCGGTCGCGTCGCACGTGTGCATGTACTGTGTGAAATTAGCATGTTTGCACGATTAAACTGAAGCGCCTCGCAAGCTCATTTTATTTTTATTCTGAAAAGATAGGCCTTTGCACTATCTTTAGCCCAATATGTAGGAACATGGGAAAGTTTTGTAAATCATCCAAAGACAAAAACTACTCATAGTTTTTTCTTTATTCATGGTCTGTGCGATAGGCTCCAACTAAAGAATGTATAATGTGCGATTTTGTTGCAAATATAAAGAGATAGGGGTAAGGAGAAACTTTCGCTTCCCTATGTTACTTTATTTCTACAGCTAGCTGCCCATCAACAACTATTATTTGCCTCTCAAGCGCACTTTCAAAGAATCTTTGAAAGATCTTTGAAAGATCTTTGAAAGATCGCTTAGAAACATTGTAATAAGCGCTTTATAAATGATATTTATTATTATTATCATTATTATTATTATTATTATTATTATTATTGTTATTATTATTATTATTATTATCTCTATTTGATCATATCGTTTCAGCCATTCAGGCTTGATTAAAGCAACAATCGACAAGTACCGGAAAAAAAAAAGAATTGTCAGAAGCGTCCATTAAAAGCGTTATCTGCCATCATCATTCAGGAGGGGGTATGAGATTTTTCATTTTTAGGGTTTGCATGGAAAAACAAAGCAGTAGGCCTACACTCCACCCACTATTTCTATGGTAGTCTAGAAAGACAAAGTGAGCAATGAGATTAGTTGGGGTTAAGAGCAAGAAACTGTCCTTATACAATTGAAAATCTACCTTTTTAAAAAAAAAAAAAGAAGCACGGCTATTTAGTCGTGAACTACTGCGTCGAGCGACCGGGCCTACCTGGGTACGCGACAGTCACCACGAAAGAACAGATATTTGTATTTCCGGACAGGTCTACCGCCTCGTATCGCACGATGGTGGTAGTTTCGGCGCGGAAATTCTGGCCGGGCTGAACGTTGGACGTGAAGCGGAGGACGCCGACGTTATCAGTAGCGACTGGTTCTTGCCACGTGACTGGGGTGGCGGGCGTGCCCCGACTCACTACGCGAGTGATGTTCGACGGACAGCCAGAGATGGTCGGAGGGCTGTTGTCCACGATGGAAACTGAGATTCCGTACGACAATCGACAGGTTTTTACATGCATCGGATCAATGGATCACAATAAGATATCACATTTCAAAACACTTTCGTACTGTCACACAAACCTCACAATATTTGTCAGAGCAACACTTATCAAACACGTACCTCACAGGCACAAACACATATCAAAGTAGGCATAGCATGTTCACGTACTTGCTGACACACTATCATACAAAGTTTTCATAGTTCTCATCTATCACTCTCAAAAATCACTGCTGTAAGTATAACAAAGTACCATATTACTGCACCATACACCAACTACCATCTAAAAGAACTAAGAGGCTCAGCTTTGCTTTTTCTATTAAGTGATCCTACAGTGCACTATTCAAGAATTACATCTTCGCTTGGTGCTAAGAGAGCAGAAATTTCGTAAATACCAGGGTTACGATCTAGTGTTTGATATTATTCAAAGATTAATATGTTACAAAGGAAGGCATTTTAATCACATCTTATAAAGCATGCAGTCCAGATAATAGACGTAGACAGAATCCTTAGGGAAACAAACAATACTTACGACTATTATCAAAGAGCAAAACGCACCTACATAGATGACGCGAGGAGTAATAGAGGAATGGGTATATTAGTACAAGACATAAGTCGATATATGAACACATCAGAAACGCTGTAGGAAGAATAATGTTGCATGTTTGCTATTGTGACATAGGAAACACTCTTGCATGCTTTCGTGCTGGATGGTGCCCGTTCCTGAATGCTGTGCATCAGTGGGAAAAAGAGTCTTATAGTCACACACAACCTGTAACCTCGCAATGTTCGCCGCTGTAATCGATGGAGCACAGGCAAAAGTACTGCAGGGGAGAGCCAAAGAGCGTTAGACACGTCCCACCATTTTGACACGGGCTGGGGCTGCAGGAAAAAGCTTTGGCAGGGGAGACAGAATAACGTAAACCATTAAACGTTGAAAAGATGCTGGATACTCTGCATGTTAAGAGAAATATTGCGCTTGGTTAGTTCGACAGAAAGGACACATTTAATCGTTTGTTCGATTAAGGATGGTTTTATGCATTCCTGGAGCAGTCGGGTCAGCTGATGTTTGAGGAAAATCATTGCATTTGATAGGGATATAGACAGAAAATCAGCAAAAGAATGTATTATCAGACATGAAAACATTTTAATGGCATTAATCAAATCGCTGAAAAAGGCGGCTCAACGCTCAAGGAAATGACTTTTTATCCACTCTGGAATGTCCAATTAGAGTTTTCCTGAATGATAAAATGAGTTAGTATTAAAATACATGATACATGTTAGAGCACAAATAATGATTCAAACGAATATTCCGGAGAAACAGCGAGACAAGCTACTTCAACACGATTAGGGACATATTCATTTGGAGCAAGGGTGCAGTGGGTAACAGCTTAGTTATCAGAAACAGTCAGACAAGCACATAGAAGAACAAACGTTTAAACATGCTCACAAATCTGAACAGATATTTACGGAGCAGGTATTATAGTGTACAGTTGACGGACTATACAAGGTACGCGGTATGGCTTTTAATTGAGTCAGTTCAAAGTAACAATTGAGACAGTTACCCGTCCAGTGACACAAAATACTGTAAAAGAAATGCACCGTATAAATTTTACTGCTTGCCTAGGTACACACGTAATTTTGATGAATTGCTCTTGCAAGACTCTGAATTCCTTCAATTCCAATATCGCAGGCCTAATACGAAACAATCTATCATTCAGTGGGAAGACCTTGTTTAAAAAAGGCGGGAAATCAACGAAACGAAAAGAAAATTTAAGAAAATTTAAACTCAGAATGTTTTTGATTTTACTGGAAGGAAACATTCTATATTTTCATGCCCTGGCGAAATTAAAGTAGCATTTTTTGTTTTGTTTTGTTTTGTTTTGTTTGGTTGTACGCTTCTTGAATAACGATAAATGGATCGTTTCCTATAATCATACCATAAAATGACGAACAAGTAATGAGTCTACAGTAAATACCTGAATCAATGTTCAAACTCTGAAACGTATAAGCAAGGATTGCTGGTGCTGCAGGCATTTATGACAGCAATTAAAAGCATATCATTTGTGAAATCTTGTAACGACATTATGCAAACCTCCTCTGTCAACTGCCTATAGGAAAATGGCCGACTGTGTCGTTTTATCAAATGCAATTGGATACCCATTTGAAAGACAGCATCAAAGCAGTCTGAGTTTGCAATAGTCACCCTACAAATTGTTCTCATGTCAACCGGATAAAACAGTTAACATTTCAAGAAAGGAAAGATGTGAAGCAGCCAACAAGATCTAAAATTTCTATCGCTAGGCTACTTTCTTTTTTTTTCATCGATGGATGTTCGCAGACAATGTCAAGTTTCATTTGAAATTTGGTGGACAATATTGCGCCAAAGTAGGATGTATGCTTTAAAAATAAATTGTTCAAAGAACTATTGGAACTATTGGGCATTGTAAGATCATCATTGGACAGACTGAAAACTCAGTGCCCACGGAAATATCGAATCTACGATGTGTGATGAATTTTGATACAAATTACCTGTCTGCACCTCGCAGTTGGTTCCTGTATGCGACGACGGGCAACCACAGGCATAAGAAGTGGTTGATCCTGGTAAGCGAAAGCACGTCCCTCCATTGAGGCAAGGGTTGCTGCTATCACAGATGTGCCCTTGGCAAAAATAGAAATGCAAATGCAGAAATAAAAAGGGGAAACATTAAGATGTAATAAGCTACAGTGTACATTTACAACGATCTTTAAATGATTATTGTTAATTCACATCTAAATAACATCATAGCTTGTATAGTTGCAAATTTGCCCATGTTGGACGAAGAAAACTGAATTGATTCATGCAACTTATCATTTGAGAAATGAATAAAACGAGCGTCTTAGAGGTTTGTCAGATGATTTAAAAAAATGACAATAAAGTGTGCACATTAAAGTTGTTCATGGACATTGCGTTTTCATTTATACAGATAGATGGGACACACTTACCAATTTCCGTTTCGCAGTTGGTTCCTGTGTAAGAAGCTGGGCACCCGCAGGCATAAGCACTGGTTGATCCTGGCAAGCGGAAACACGTTCCTCCATTGAGACAAGGGTTGTTGCTGTCGCATATGTGTTGTTCTGCAAATGATGATGATGATTATAATAAAGATAATAATAATACTAATAATAGTAATAATAATAATAATAACAATAATAATAACAATAATGACAATAATAATGATAGTAATACTAATGATAATTGTTATAGTTGTTATTATTATTACAATAACAATAAATTTAAAAAGAATAATAACAACAATAATAAAAATATCAAAACAGGAGTAGCGAAAAATTATGTCAGCGAAAAATCCAAGGAAATGATGAGAAAATATGAGGTATTTGCAATAATACCTTTATGAATATTCCTTGTTATGCAAGAAGTGAGGTATGAGGAAAGGTCATATTTTTGCTCTGTCTGATTACGGACTTATGTCAAAAGTTTATAATTACATAGGGAATATACAAAAATTTGGTTATTGAACATCATCGAAACAAAAAATATCATGATTGTTAATTCACTGTCTTAAATGTACACAGCTGCTTGTTGGCAAGTGGATGATTAAGTAGTACACATGATAAAAAGAAGCAGAATTTATGAAATAATTGATAGTTACGCCTGGTGAAACACAGTACACACACCTATTTCACAGTTGGTTCCTGTGTGAGTAACTGGGCACCCGCAGGCGTAAGAAGTGGTTGATGCGGGCAGGCGAAAACACGTCCCTCCATTGACACAAGGGTTGTTGCTGTCGCATACATGATGTTCTTCTACAAAAATACACACACACAAAAAAAGATCAGCTCTATCAGTAGACGTACACTTCCACACTACTTCCTGTTGGCAAGGGGATGATACATGACATTGTAGAACACGAAATATGAAATAATGATGATTTCTGGAACCTTCACTGCGTAAACCCCTGTTATCTCTAAAGCTATGTTATGCAAGAGAACAACAACAACAACAAAAATCCGAGAAGCTAAAAATTGCAATAAACGGCAATATGGTCGTTAGACGTTGAAACAGAAAGCACTGATTAAACAGACGTATAGAATTTATTAAACTTTCGCTGTCTAGCCCTTTGTCATTTAAGCTACCGATTGGCCTCCCTGCTTCAAATATTGCCCCACTACAAAGAGTCCAAAATACAGTTGATAAACTCGTGACTCTTACAAAAAGATCTGACCATATTACCCCTATACTCCAGTCACTCCATTGGCTTCTCGTGCATCAACGTATCACCTTTAAAATCCTTCTTATGGTTTATAAGATATGAAATAATGTTATATTATGGTCTTGATTTTCCTCCGCTCTTCCACTTTAACCCGATATCCCATTTCTTCCTCTTTTCTATAATTATCAAACGGTCTTCGCACTTGTCCCTATTATGGCGATAAGGCATGTTCTGTCATTGCTTAAAATTTATATCTAATCATTATTGTATCTTTTCTGTGTTCATGTATATCAAATATTGGTAATCATATGCTGTATTTTGATTTAAGTTTGTTTGATTCTTCTGTATTTATGCGCTTAGAGATGCCAGTATTAAGCGCTCTATAAGTGCTATCTATTATGTAAGCAAACACACACACACACACACACACAAAATGCAACACAAATCATTGACGGTTACACGCGATGGAATACAGCAAACACACCAATTTCACAGTTGGTTCCTGTGTAAGTAGATGAGCAGCCACAGGCATAAGATGTGGTTGATCCTGACAGGCGAAAACACGTCCCTCCGTTGAGACAAGGGTTGTTGATGTCACAGATATGCTGTCCTGAAATAAAAGAAAGAGAAATCTGAATATCAAAGCAGAAATACCTCCAAAGTTATAGTAGACCGTACATTTTCAATGAAGCCGGCGGTCAGCACTGATTAGTTGTAAAGACATATAGAACCTATACCAAAACATTTCCGCAAAGCCATACACACACACACACACACACACACACACACACACACACGCACACACACACACACATCCTATATATACAGTTAAACATCTTCGGAGGAAAACGGTCATGATTTTGACTTCACTTTTATAAGTACAAGTCTGTGCCTGTGGCAAGTGCATGGATGATAGATAGACCTACATACATTTTTATATAGACATAATGAACATGAATTGCCTTCACGATACATAACACTTTCGTTGAGTAATCCATTTGTTATATAAGGCAGTCTATGCAAGCCAGCAACTCTGAGGCGCTCCAAACAATTGACTTCCTATACACTCACCTATTTCCATATCACAGTCGGTTCCTGTGTACAAAGTCGGGCATCCACACGCATAAGCAGTAGATGATCCCGGCAGGCGAAAACACGTCCCTCCATTAGCACAGGGGTTGCTGAAGTCACAGATATGTTCTTTACCAACAATAGAAATGCAACAACGTCAACAACAAAAATCAGTACGCATGTCATACATGCAGAAGAGAAACATTTATAAAATACCTCACTTGCTTCGCCATCACTATGATGGGTGGTCATGTACTTTCAGGGGTTATCAAATTTCACATTTTTTTAGCACAGCGATATTCATTTCATTTTATTTCATTTCCAACGATGCAAAACATTTACATAAACATAATCACACAATATCAATACAATATGATAACGAAGAAAATACTGTGAATTAAATGTATCAAACCTGAATCTTCATTCGCATTCATTATGAAGCACACACGACAAGTGATCAATAACTTTCCAAATGAAAATGGTAAGCTACGGGTATTTCCGTAAATCATATCGTTGTTTTGTTTTGTTTTTTTCACAGACCCGCTGCTGGTTAAACAGACTGCTTTAAAATATAAAAACTGTGATTTCACAGACCAGAAACTGTCTGACTGTAGGGCCCATAGACTTATGCAGCCGTTTGTTCCTTAAGAAAAGCAAACACTGGTGTTTTAAACTTCTGAGACTTTGAAGACGGGAAAGGGTAATCAAGTCCATTATACATCTAAATTTTATATATTTCATACTACTGTGAAAATACTGAGCACCGTTAAACTTTTTGGATACACGCATAATTGTACAATTGTATAATCATAGGAGTGAATATATTCCTGATACATTTTGCAAGTGGGTGAGAATTCATTCATAGACACATAAACTCGCGTATTAAAATAACCTTACCTAAAAACCAGAGAATCTACGTTACCTCATGTGAAGGCAATATCTGGAATTCAGTAAGGTAGTTTAAATCAAACGCATGGGTTTCTAGTCTATGGACGGAAACAAGCGCAGATGTCTTTTGGCGAACGTGAAATGTCATATGTATTCACGAAGTCGAAACGCGCATAATCAATGGATTAAGCACAAAATACCTATGTGAATTTCCATTATTCAGTTTCATTAGAAAGACAAAATTCACACACGATTGTTATCATGATAATGCCTTAAGATCTGAGAGAATATGCCTCCTCAATACCCAAGTCAAACAATACACACACGACCTGCTTCTGTTCGTCATACCATTGATTAGAATTTTGCCAAAGTAATTACAAACATTTTTAGCAAAGTGGCAGCCAATGACAACGACGAGACATTTCCGAGGTTCTTGTATAAATGTGACCCGCTGCAACAAAAGGATCATAAAGTCGCTGATGGCTGAGCCGAGAAAATCGAGTTTGAAGTCAGATCATCAAAATCGGTCCAAAAAAAAATCGGTTTTCTCTTTATGGCAGAATTTTGTTGTGTAATGTATCGTCTATCATCTGCAAAAACTTCGGAGCTAAATGGTCAAAGAAAAATGAAAAAGTAGCATTTTTCTGGGCCATGATTTTCCGACTTTCAACGGAACAGGAACGTGTCCGAATATTTGGGTTTAGCGCTGCAGCTAGACTCCGCCCTTAGTAACAAGGGAGTGATCTTATTGGTCAGTGCGTGGCATCCTGGTTACTGATTGGTCGTGTGTAGACTGCTGGCGCTAAGCTTGAATGAACATTGTGGACGTTGCTAAGAGCATACCTTCTATTGTCAAGCGCTGAGGACTGTCTTGCCTCCGCTTGATCATGATGGCGTGGGAAGGAAAACTTTGAAGGCGGTTTTCTCGAAACGCTGATTTCCTAAACCACTCGATATGCGCTAATAAAATCATCGATTTTTCCGCAACGGACTACTTTCATGAGTCATGTTATATATGAAATAAAAGTGGAAGAGGAAGGGAATAATATCATATCATTCTAAGAAAATTGTCCTACCCCGACTTTCGGATCCTTTTGTAGTAGCGGGTCTCAAATATTCTTGATCAAAATAAGTAGGCAGTGCATTGTGTTGTGTCTATGTCCATGCAAGTTTGTGCATGATGATTACAAGTATAATTGCTTGAGCAATCGACAAAAATTACCTTGAACGGTGCAGTAATCGCCCGTGTAGCCGACCGGGCAGGCACACATTAGAGTTGATATGCTGTCTCCTTGAATGGTGCAGGTTCCGCCATTTTCACAGGGAGAGTTATTACACGGTGTCCTTGGTACTTAATAGTTTAGATACATTGCCATGATAGATGGTTTGCATTTCGAAGTCAAACAGAAACGAGTAAGGATTAACAAATAAAGAAAAACGCATTTCTGGGAACCACAATTTATGAGCCATTCACGATGTGGGCGTCAACAATGACATACAAATTGCCAAATGACTGCTGAACAACAAAAAGTGGATTTCAGAGACGAGAGTGACATTCAGGATAACCTGTTAAGATGGAAGAATGCTCAAATAAGGAGAAAAAATACACAAAACAAGCACACAACAAAAGTTTAATCACATCTGATCGGTGTGGAGTGATATATACCGCATTCATAGCATTCATCACCACCTTAATTTGCGCGGATCACTCTTCCAACCTGTAAAAATCAGAAAACAGGGTAGAATGAATTGAATTAGAGAAAGAACACATACTTTGCAGTATCATATTGAATTCGGACGATGATATTCCCTGTCAGATATTACAAATATAAGTCATAAATGAAGCATAGCTATCACAGGAGTGAAAGCATTTGGACTACTGCCCTGACCAATTAATCAATTTAGAAAATAATAGGAATAATGGATTGCTGGCTCATTGAAAAAGAAATACAAAAAATGATTAACGTTAAAGTCTACGTACCAAGAAATTAAGACCAAATTATTAGGGACGTGAATTTATACTTCACTGCAATGGCAACAAGAAACATGTCATGCTTTGATTTGACAGAAGGGATTTTTCTGTCAAAACGTGTCTACAAGCATTAACAGAAACTAAAGTTGAGTGTGTCAAGGAAGAGTAAAATGAGAAAGAGAAAACCCAGCAGCAATCCTTCAAGGGAAATAACAGACAAGAAGCGACTGTCTCCCTTAAAGTTAACACATTTACTATCAAAGAAGTAAAAGCGTATCCTATGATAAACAAGGCCAAAAAAAAATAAGCAGAAGAGGCAGCTACATTGCAGTCACTTCTCTATTGATAGGAATGGCAAAATGCGTTCAAAACCATCTAACCTGCGAGCAAGTGCATCTCTATATCACATTCGATTTTCCTTTGAGACAAAGAGATGTATTGGCAACCATCAACTCACGCATCAACAGTCAGGTACAATCAAAAAGACAACATTTTGAATAATGAGCCTGTGACTTGAACGCAGGCTAAGGTTTAGAAGAAAATTTTTTGCTTTGAGCACTCCTACATTTCTATGACGTTGACAAAATCAAAAACAAGAATAGGAACAAGAACGCAGGCAACAACAACAACAACAACAACAACAACAACAAAGTGCCTGAAACATTCTTTGTTACCACGTACTCGGTTCCTATAGCACACTCATATCGACAACGACCGCATATACATACGTACAGCAAACCAGACACATACTCACACCGAACATTACTATCAGCATCTGCATCCGCTGTGCACGCTTGACTCAGACAATCATTTCACAACGGGAACCCAACAAAAGAAATAATAAGACAGAATACTTACATTTAAAAAATGAAATCTTAATTGCTGTGTATGTCACATACTGTATTTCATCAATAATTTGGCCTTTATGAGGAATATTCCAAACTCGTTTGGCCATATCGTACGGAAACGCTTGGGTTACTGTAAATGTCATGAATGATTTGTATTCATCATCCCTCATTGCGTTGTAAAGGATTATTCTTTTTTTTTTGTCTTATTACAACATTTATAAGCGATTCCAGTTGTAATCTACCATAGATATGTAGAGATCTTGACTTAGGTATGTTCGATTGGTAAATGTCATGATTAGTCCCATGGAGTACTTTGCCTTTTCACATTGAGATGGCTAGGCCTACCCGCGTGATTGCTTACCCGGAGTTGTGCATGTGTCTCCGGTGTATTCCGCCGTGCACGAGCACGTGACGCCTGTATCGCCTCTCGGTGAGCAGGTTCCTCCATTCTGACAGGGGTTCGGATCGCAACCGACCGCTGCTGCAGCTATACAGCAACAACAACAAAGCGCAAGTAAGAAGCTCTGTTTAGAAGTCTTTCCAAAAAAGAAAAAGAAAAAGAAAAGTATTTGCAAATTCACGAAGAAAATTGGGTGCGTGAATAACACCAACAAATCAAATGACTGTCAAGTTTCTGCACTGTGTTACATCAACTGATCGATGCTGTATCCGTCATTCAAAACCATCCTCAAGTATTAGCTGCAACCATGGACCTAACACACATGGACATTCATCGTATCGTCAATCAATTCATGAACCCGTACATCTCAAAAGCACCACAAAGACATTTTTAGCATGCTTCACTTCTTTGATTCCAAGATTGTCACCGCCAGCAAGCTGGGAGAACAAGACGGAGATTCGAGAAATCTAAAACTATATGCGCAGAAGAAAATAACTCACAAAAATCAAGTAAAGTGAATGTGCAGTTGTGGTGTATGTTAGGAAATCATACCTCAAACAATTTCGCTTGGGAGAAGCAGGCAGTTTTTAAAAGAAATCTAACATTTTGGCAGAATGATTGTCATTTGTGATCTCAATATCTCACTTTTCCGCAGCTTATTCCAGAGCAAAAAGGGACGGTAATGGTAGAGAACAGATATATCTTGCCATTAGTCAAGGTCTCATGCGTGTGCGAAAATGTGCGAATCAGCAATTGCCCATCTTTTGACACAACATATGTAATGATCTCAGGTTTGCTGCTCCTCACCATCTGTATTTATTCAAAGACATTTCCGTCTGAAAAAGGCACATCAGCGAAACAAGACTGAAATGAGGGAAAAGATTCTTTTGTTAGTGACGATACATGATCACACAATCGTTATTGTCCAGACACCTGAATGTACTCATTAAGATGCACATAATTAGGTGTCTGCGACGATCATTACATCAAAGAAAGACTGCAGTGAACAGTCCATGTATATTAGGTCCATGCTGCAACAAAGGCTTGTATGAAACACAACGGCGAACCAAATATTTACTACAAAGGTCGTCGAATAGGTCTAAAAACATTCGCTTCCTTTCAGAAACATTACCAATCGGAAAAAGTGATTATGCATGAAGGGTTGTTTTTCCTCAGTTTGTTGTTGTCGTTGTTGTCGTTGTTGTTGTCGTTGATTTTGGTCTTTTTGCCCTTCTGTTTGCGTTACAGTACATGTACACATGATTGAAAGAGAATGTTTGCATCGAATTCATTTTTGTCAAGGTTGCAATAAAAATCAATTTCGTATTCAGAACATTTCACTTTGTTGTCACTTCTGCAAGAAAATATTAGATTGGTTGGGCAACCGGCTAACGTAAGAGTATAATTTGTTCCTTTTATGTCAGTGTACTGATCTCTGTGTTTCCATTTTTGTTGTAGAATTCCATCAATTCTAATTTAAAGAAAAACGAGTACAGGCATCCTAATTGAAAATGATATAAAAATACAAAGCACAAGGATATAGAAGGCATGTACTGTCTGTTCTCCACGTCTTATTTGTAATGAGTTAAACACAGCTTAGTGTTGTATTTGCGCCATACTTACCTTTTAACCCGATACGTTTGTCAGTGGCTGGGCAATGAGGGAATAATTTCTTTGGATATTAAACATTTTAACTGAAGCAAACTAAGGAGGATGCACCACAAGCGAACATTTATTTGCCAAAGACATTGAACGGTGCATGAATAAAATTGTTAGTGGAAATATTAATATTCAATTTTTCTCAACTATGAAGTTGCATAAAGGATGTAATTAATATGTATGAGTTGAGTGCACGTTATGCCAAAAAAAGTGCATTTTATACTGATAGTCTACGTGTAATAGTCGCAAAAATAAATTTGTTGAGGGTTTCGTAGATGAAAGTCTTAGCACTTTGTAATCAGAATATAGCAAACACAGTAGTTCATTATAGAATTGGTCAAACTTTATTGTGAATTCTCCACGGGTGTCATTTTTTTTTAATGAGGAGCAAGGAATGCGGGGATGCAGCCCCCTCCCAGTCCAGCCACCGCCCCTTCCCGTTCCGTTGCCCCTGTATTGTATGCTAGACAGCAAACACAAGTGCATAGCAATGTCTTAGTTCAACAGGAAGATTATATCAGGAGTTAGGATATTAGGTATAAGCCTAATTTCTTTTCACTAACAATTTGTTTTACAACATTTTTGTGTCAATCTGCGAAGTATGCACTGTAGTGAATGTACCAACTGACGCACGAAGTACAGAGTAGCTTAAATGCCATGGGTTCGAAATAGTGTATCTTCCATATCCGTTAAATATCCACTATCTTTCAGTTAAAGTATCTTAACAGTGTGAAGACCCCATCTCTAAACAACGCTAAGAAAGACAAACGATTTTGTCCAGACGTCCGACAATGAAATATGCGTCCACATACATTAGCCCAGAAAGGAGGAAGATCTTGCATTTTCTTTTTCCAAGGGATGAATTGTTAATTTCATTAGAATGAAACGAAGAATCATGAGACAGTTCGTTAGTAATCTATACACAGCGCAGAACAGTGTGGTCATGTGTCAGTTCTGAGTTTACATTAACTGTTTCATTGTCAGTTGAGTACATGTATTGTTGAAATGCAATAGCACGACAGAAAGACGTCTGCTATACAAAGAGAACACGATCTTTCTCTGACGACTATGTCTACCTATGTGGTTATATGTTTCTTTGGAGAAAGAGTGCAAGAGACTAGAGGGGAAAGGGTGGCAGAGACAGAGGGGTAGAAAGAGGATCATAAAATGCACAAGAAAAGTGAGAAGTTACATATTATTTTTTTAAGACTCAGCAGGAAAGAAAGAATGCAATTCAATGCATTGACAAAATGATAGTTGTGATATTTCTAAATGATACAGCCAAGTACAGCGCTGTACGATACGTATGGGTAGAAATTCCATCTTTTCCTCTTTGCCTTTGAATTAACTAAGTTAAATCAAGTTAATTATTAAGCTGATAGGTTAAGGTCAACAAAAGTGGAAAGAGACAAAAGGAATGATAAATAAGATATATGAGCTCCTGTGATCCAGTTGTTAGTGATTAATCCCTGTAGGCTATTCCATTGAGGCGATTGGTTTGCCAAGATCTTGCACATTTATTTAAAAAAGTTAGAAATTATTTCTTGATATTAGTGAGATGGTTGTGAGATGGTTGTTAGGAACCCCATTCCACTAGGGTACCTGTGTCACATCGGGATCCCTCATATCCTTCTAGACATTCACACGTGTAGCTTGTCAGGTCGCTGGAATCCGAACAAGTACCTCCGTTCTCGCATGGATTCGAAACACACGGAGACCCTCCTTTCATAAGCAATATCATAATTAGACACACGACCCGGATATAAATATGCCATAATAATGCACATGGGCATAAAGACTAGTGGCAAATCTAACAAATACAAAAGCTTTCCTATCTTGCAAACAGTGATGAATATACCTTAAAAATGATATTAATCATCATATTGCTCTCGAGAACGGAGAAGATTCGAATATATTCAGAATGAGTATACATGTACATCATTATGTTATTATATGTTGCTATCTGATATTATATGTGTGCAGATTAGGCCCTGTTTTTGTGGTGGGTGCCACGGATTAATTTATGTCTACTTACTGTGAATATTACCCCACCCTATGTGGAACAGAAACGATTATGTATACCATAGGCAAAGATTACAGTTAAAAGTTAGTGTGAGAGCCAGTCAGTAGCAAATGTCTTTTTGTCACTTTTTAAGTGATCTCCAGCAACTTGTTAGGTTATCAGGACTTTTTTTGTTGTTGTTGTTTTAGCTTAACGTAGTTTTCAGCAAAACAAAAACAAAAGCTTAGGTTAAACGATAATTTTGGTTATGGCAAATGCATTTATGATAAGATATCATCTGACTATCTGAGAGCGAAAATGTGAAGTTTTAGAAAAACGTGAAGTCACATCTTATTAAAATACTGTCTCATCTCACATCTTCATAATTGATTCTTGTTGCTGTTTTATTATGTGTTGGTTTTAGGAGCAGTTTTGTGTAAAACATATGGCTAGATGACAAACAAAATTACTTGCCAGTTGAAATTGCGTCCAACGGGAAGAGTAGAAAGCCATAGGTAACATTACACATATCAAGGTGAAAATCTTACTCAGCAAGCAGAGAGTTTGTTGAAGCTTGCAAAAAGATACTAAGTTCAAAATTTGATAAAATCCGTTCCATAGACATGATAGATAATTATGATAATGACTGAAAAGACGTTTTCACAAAGACCATCTACAGACTTACAAGGTAGCCATAAGAGCACATTTGGATTCAGTAGTCGCGCTATGACGAAATGCACCTGTGAAAATTTATAACACGAAATGTGTTCAAGTGCAGAGTTATTGGATGCAGAATGGAGACCTGTCTTGAGAAAAAAAGATTTACCTATTGGTTGGTTGCAGAGAGTTCCCTCGTAATCCTCAAAGCACTCACACCTTAAACCTCCAGTTATGGTGACACAACGTCCGTTATTGCAAATATTTGGGCTTGCAACGTTGCAACTTTCTATTGTTCGGTGCATTATTTGTTACATCGGGATGTCAGATCATGCATTTACAGAGGAAGAGAAAATATGTGATTAATCGAGAAGAGCATAAACACATAGAAGAGCTGAAACATAATTCATTCGTGCACACATTTACTATATAGGCCTACATGTAGATAAGCTTTTGAGAACAAAGCATGCATACATTTTTAATACATTACAGAAACGGTCTATTGGTGCAAACTACAACTATGCTTCTCTAATTTTGGAAAGCATGCATTAAGGGGGATATTTACAGTTAAAAATATTGTTCAGAATAAACGTACATTGGAATTATAAGCGAAGCTTTTTGAGAGCACCATAGTAGCACAAGGAATAACATTATCTTTGATCATAGCAAGGTTCGTAATGCATGCTGGGGCATTATCGAGGCTACGAAAGTAGCTCTCTTACACTGTCCCGAAATTGAGCAAAGATTGTCACACGATAAAGGAAATGTTCGAATTCGGCTCTGATCGTATCAAACATCGGGCCAATCATGAGGGCATCCTGACCCATCGTTCGACCGCCGGTGAAGTTTCACAGTCTCCCGCAGCACCTTCGTGAGCGGTGGCAAAAGCCATTGCTTTTCCTTCCAGTGTCTCTCGGTAAACTTCGGTCACATCTACTTAAAGCCTTTATGCGTGATATGGGTGCCATTCGTTTAACCTTCTGTACTTGCTTCGGCTATTGATTGACTTTTCGGGGCCAACGACGCACGGATTTGAAAATTCCATATTCAACTTCGGGACAGTGTGTGACGTCATCCTACGATGACGTCATACTGTGAAGAAACAACGAGAACATTCGCTTTCTTCGTCCTTATCGATAGAGGACGGAAGCAAGCCGCCGTGTGCTTCAGCAAAGAATGGCGATACTGAAATAATTCGAGCATGCCACCTGAAGAGTTCTTCTTCTTCCTATCTGGCATACGAGAAATGGTATACCGAATATGTCCCCCCCCCCCAAAAAAAAATAAAAAATAAAAAAAAAAAATACAAAGCTCCCTCCGCAACGATAACTTTAAAAATAGTGAATCGATCTAAATACAATTTCAGGGTATGAAACTATCTCATTGCCCACATCTTACAGAAAACCCCATTCGATTTGCTTCAGTGGTCAAAGAGAAATGAGGAATTTTGTAGAGCAGTGGATGTCAGGAATCTCTTCCCTCCAAGTTCTGTCTATTGTGATCACACATTAATAGGCAGTTCCAAGAGCATCTAAGTGCTAAACTTGGAAGAATCAGACTCATGACATGCTTTACAACAATCCACATTTTTTTTTTTCTCTGTGACCGCTTAACCAAACTGAATGGGGTTTTCTGCAAAATAGAGCTAAGATGTTATATTTTAAGACCCTGAAGTAGCATTTAAAAGGTTCAATCATATCGGGTGTTATCAATGCAAAAATCCGATTGTATTTTCTTTTTTTTTTGGGGGGGGGGGGACATAATGTATAGTCAGTTGGAAGCCAATCATTTGGAAGCCAGCTCTTCATCACAAATTTAGAAAAATTACGCCCTTACTTATCGCTATCAAATTAGGGGCTAGCAATGTCAAGTTCAATCACAAAGGCAATGTTGTTTGCACAGCTTAGCGCTAACCACGGTAGTTAAAAATGAACAAAGGGTTACAAACAGAACTAACAGACATGCAGGTTGGATTCGAATTGGGGTTTGCGGAAACAAAGCGTCTACGGGATATTTGTATACAAGTTACAAACGTGCAATGGTTAGAAAGAGAACAAAGAATCAACAAACCTTGAAGGGTGGGAGAAGTTTGAGCTATCCAGTAGATGTCACGGCTCTGAGCAAACGTGGCCCTGTTTGGAATAGAATAAGCACAACAACACGAAAGTAACTAACTTCTCGGATTGATTGCAGCGGTATACTTAGAAAAGAAGAACCTCTTGCAACATCTCTTCTCTACTCCACATCGTTATTGTAATGGAAACTGGATGCCTTCACATCTCCTTTCCATATCAGAGTCATTCATACGCACATTGATAGGCAATTTTTTTTTGTGCTCATAACTGACTCTAATTCTTTTTCATTTTTTTAAAATTCAATAGTTTATTCATTTCTATCATTAAAAAAAAAGAAACATGATTCCAAGCCGTACAAGTTGTCAATTTCACTTTCATTAGTCTGATCCGGACAGTTCATCGAACACATCATAAAGTATATGCACGAATGATAGTATAACAAAAAAAAAAAGAAGAAGAAGAAACAATGCACAGTTTGTCATGGTAACAAAAAAGAAAGTAATCATCACGACGGGAAAAAATGATTCTCTAAAGAGTCAAACTTGTAGGAAGTTATTAACCAATAACGCTCCCTATAAAAAAAAAATGACAAAATGGAGAAGAAATCGAATAGCTGTTCAGGTATTGCCGAAAAAACCCAAACAAGATGGAGCAATAATGCTACACTGACACAAGCTTTTCTCAATAATTGATTGAAGATGGTATCGTTGATTTTTGATTTTCTTATGTAAAAATAGCTCGTTTTTTCTTTTTTCATCATCAGTTGATTACATATATATATATATATATATATATATATATATATTTATATATATATATATATATAATCCAACTTGACGCTTATCAAACTTACTGAAATTGCTATATTGAAAAACAGACATATTTTATTGTCCGAATTTCTCTTGTAGGGGTCTACTAATAACAAGAGTACGATTTTCAGTATGTTTAGTCACAATTGATTTCGTGCTTTAATTTCAAGGAGATCTGACTGACATGTAGGCCTACCTGTTGCTTTCTCTGACTTTAGACCGATTGGATTAGGTTTATAATCCAAATAATCTACTGATTCTAACACTATCCGTTCTCCGACTATAACTATGCAATCCAGGCTAACTTTTTGCTTCCTATCTTTAGACTTACGTGAAGTATATGGCTTCACCACCTACGTCGGGAGGCGTCCAAGTAAAAGTTAAAGGAAGAGATTTCACGTTGGAATTCGCGTGCGTGATCGCCGAAGTTATTCCATCGCCGCACTGGAGGAGTTGGAAATTGGTTGGGTCTGAGATAGTCCACGCCCCTATGGCTTCCGTACCACCACCAGCACGTCTTGCCTGTATTAAGAGGCCTCGTAGGTCGGCAGTACCGCTGATTGTAACTGGATTAAAGAACAGATGTAAAAATCAAATGTAAGCGCATCTGAAATTTCAAGAGCCAGTCACCGTGCTGAATAGTGCACAACTTCCGCCATCAGAAATACTCATGGTCTGTACGTATTTCCTCAATCACCATTCCTCGTTTATGGAAACAAAATATTCCAATACTATACCGTTTGTCCCAAAAAATTACAACCGGACCCTCCGCAATGATATCTTTAAAAATATTGAATCAATCTAAATACAAATTCAGGGTATGAAACTATTACTCATTGCCCACATCTGACAGAAAACCCCATTCGCATTTGCTTCAGTGGTCAAAGAGAAATGAGGAATTTTGTAGAGGATGTCGGGAATCTCTTCTCTCCAAGTTCTGTCTATTGTATTCACACACAAGATCATCGAAGTGCTAAACTTAACCAAATCGAATGGGGTTTTCTGCAAAATAGAGCCTAAATGTTATATTTCAAGACCCTGACGTAGCATGTAGACAATTTAATCATATTGGGTGTTATCAATGTGAAATTCTGATTGTGATTTTTTTTTGGACGTACTGTATACTCTGCAGTTTATTTTGTCTTTATATCAGAAAGACAATTATGGACTAATATTTTGCAAGGGATCAAGGAATGTATTGAACGCAAAATCTTCCCAAGAAAATATTCATTTTTTTTTATAAACTTTAAGTGATATCTTGGTCATCCATTTAAATGTGCACACACATAATACATGAGTATACCTCCTCCTCTATTTAAACATATATCTATTCTATACATGTATAACTACATGTGTACATATTTTCATATTCAGTAGTCTATCCATTTCTTCCAAGCTCCACTTTATTCTACTCTCTTAGCTCTTTCGATCGTTTCTAATTGCTATCTTCTAGATCTTTTTATACCTATGCGTATACTTTTCTTGCCTTGAATACACAGCTAATACAGATGTCACTTTTTGTCCAGAATTGGAAAAAAAAAATTAACTGTGAGTGTTAGAGCGTCAAAATGGAGAGTTCCAATGTAAATATTATGCCTTGTCGTATTTTTCGCGATAGTAAACTGTCCATAGAGGGTTTTTTCTGCAATCTTCACATTTCAAATCATTCCCTCAGGTTTGTATTTTGTATTTATTTATTTACCACTTGTGGGATAGCCCTTTCAACAAATTGCTGTTTTTCGAAGGGGTCCAACCAAAGTAAAAACGACATAACAATACACAAAACATTCAGTAGGGGAGAGTAGCAAAAAAAAAAAACAACAACAAACGAAGAGAAATGACTATACAAGAAATACACAAATCTATAGCTGAAACAGTAAACAATAGCAGTATACGCAAGGTTCATATAAGGCAAAGATATCAAACAATAAGAAGTAAACAATCAGAGGTAGGGAGAAAAATAAAGAGAGAGAGAGAGAAAAAAGAAGAAGAAAAAGAGGAAGAGCCAAACATGCTCTTGCTCATGCACCAATTGCTATCATATTCAAGTCTCAAGTCGTATACGCCTGAGTTTATAACAGAGGTTATTCCTGACAACAGACATAGAATCAATTAATGCCTGCAAACCGAATTCCAATCACTGAAATCTACTGAGTATGAACAAGTGAATGTAATGCAGTAACTTGTTACAAGGTCCTCATTGTGGGAAGGAAAATATCTATTAAATCCATTACACAAATAACTGCCCTCGTGTAACACAACAGCAACCGACTATCAACAACAACACCAACACCAACAAATTCAATGCGACAGTTAACTAACACATTCAATATTAGGCGTAGTTTAGCATCATACACTCTTCTTGAATACCATGGAACTTGCTCGAGACTTGCCTGAGGCTCGCAAAAAAAAAAAATAAATGAAAGAGCACTTAGCATCCAGTGCAAGCACAGAAATTCATCGCCTATGGACATTAGTAACCTGTCGTGCTTCATCCACCGCATGTATAGTATACAACATGCTCTCGACAACAAGGGAGGTATATAACACCCTTGAAATCATCAGTAAGGTAATTTATGGTATAAAATTAGTATTAGTCGTAGTATGAGTTGCAATCCACCTATCTAAGCATATATATATATATATATATATATATATATATATATATATGTATATATATGCATATATATACATATATATATATACATGTATGTATATTTATATATATACATACATATATATATATATATATATATATATATGTATATCCTCTTTTCGTTAAAAAAGAATATGTGAAGGAAGCGTTTACAACAAATCCTAAACACATTGACAGAAGGCTCGTTAACTCTTGGAAATTTCTCAATGATCTTATTTCCTCCTTCATTTTTCTCGGTCCTATTATGCGACGTCTGTAGAGAAACGTTTGTTATATATGCTGAGCAACCAGCGACGCCCGCACATCTTTTAAGGCGTTGAGCGGCTAACACGCGGAAACGCACCCGCTTCATTGAGAAAACCGTCACGACAAGTGCCGAATAGACAGCCACTGACAATGACTGAATCTAAACTTCCTCTTACTCTTTGTAGAGAGGGCTAAAATACCTCATTCACGTATGAGTCACCCGTTCTATTATAACATCCCAACCATTATTTCGTAAGTCCCTTTTCTCTGTATAATGTTTTGGAGACGAGGGTTGTAGAGATATGAACTTATCATGCCTGAAAAAAAGTCTTACTGATTATACATATCAAATCATTATATATGATCATCAGAACTTGTATCCATGGTATATTTTTACTCTTTAAGCGGATAACTGTGATAACGTTTCATATTAAGGAATTATTAGAAAAATGAGAGAAAGTACTATAATTTTGGTTACACTCATTAATATTAAACAGTCGAAAGTCGTATGGTCGGTTCTGTGTACCAGAAGGGTACTACAATTCTTTTAAACAGAATTATTCAATAGCATAAGCTTTTTTTTTTTAGTTTAATCCACTGATAATAAATACCACCAAAATTAACTTACATGCCATTGCAAAATCTAACCCTTAAAAATCATTACAAAACACAAACACATGGATCACAATATATGACATTTATGGCAAAAAATTATATATGACAATAAATGTCATCTCTGCTCGTCATTCTGTTCACATGTTTAGGGAGGAGTGGTGGCCACAAATTGTCTCTATTGGAATCGGTTAAAGAAATGTGTAATTCCGTTCTCGTGTTAATGGTATTCCTGCTTCTGTTCTCAAAGGTTGAGACAGTTGCGTTTACCTTGTTTGATATAGTAAGTTTTGATCTATGCACATTATGCTCAACGTCATTTTTTCATTCTGTTTTTTATGGAAGGTGTAATTTTGTTGAAATGCCAAATGCAAGCTCCACAAAGATTTTTTATTTCTTTCATAAATGTGCCAAGCGTGCACTTTTAAATGCTTATAATAATAGCACTAAGTGTATAAACACAATTCTTATTTGTGACCACGTGAACTTGATCCTTCTCTTTCTGGTATGCAGATATTCTAGTAGCCGAATTCAAACCCCCTGTCATTATTCCTCACCCAGTGAACACAAGCTGTTAACATGTGTCAAGCGTTTCTTATTTTCTGGTCGTAACCGTTCAACCGACATTTTTGCTGTCAATGTCTGTACGTACGTAGCTGCTCAAATGTGTCACATTTTTTCAAAGGGAAAATTAGTCATTCCAGTGTCTCTGCCTGCTTTTGATACAGTTCTCTTGCTGCTTGTACCCACAAACACAGGTATTTTTGTTTGTAAATCATTCCGTGAAATTTCTACCTCAAGACAAAAATTGCACTCGTACGTCAAGTTTGGTCTACGCATACTGCTTGATCATGTTTTGTGTACAGACATTCCTTTGCCAGGTATTCAAGCATCTTACATAACTCAACCAGGTGAATGTCTTCTTCTCTCTAGACAGCAAGCAGCAAACAAGTTCAAAAGCAGAATTTCGTGTCAACAAGTTTATGTAATACCCACTGTTATGATACTTTTTCACAATGGCTAAGTCAAATAGTGAGAATGATATGAATAATGAAATTGTTGTTATGTCTGCTCACGCACCAGACAAAGAGGATGTACTTGTACATGCCACAAATAGCGAAGAAGGTGATAACCCTGATATAATTAGTTTTTTGAACTCACAAGCTCACGAACTGATACTTGATGTTGATGTAAACGACACCAGTCCTCAAATGCCACCCACAGAATACCACATCGAAGACGATATAATTTCATTATCTCATTCAAATCCAAACCAATTTTTTATTTCACACTTTAACATAAGGAGCATAAACAAAAACTTTGATCAATTCAATATGTTCGTGAATCAAGTTAAATTTGATAGTCAAGTTATCGGAATCAGTGAAACCTGGTTAAAGGAAACATCACCTTCATCGCTATTTACCATTGACGGCTTCACACTTTTGACTAAAAACAAGGCAGGTAAAAAAGACGGCGGAGTTGGGCTTTACGTAACTCAAAATTTGAATTATCAACTCTTAGACGAATTTAGTTTAATGTCTGAAGTTATTGAGAGTATTTTTATTGAAATTAGGGTTCCAAATAGAAAAAGTATTGTTGTAGGTGAAATATACAGACCTCCAAATACAAACCCCACTGAATTTTTTGAATCATTATCCGTACTTCTAGCTGATACATATTTTGTGAACAAGAGTTGTTTTATCATGGGTGACTTTAATTTCAACCTTTTAGATTGTCATACCAACTCCACATGCCAAGATTTCCTCAACGTGATGCTATCCGAGTCTTTTTCACCTCTTATAAAGAAGCCCACTCGAATGTCTGATGTCACAGCAACTCTAATTGACAATATTTTTGTTAATAGTCCCCTTTCTAATATCACGTTTGGCATAATAGTGTCTGACGTATCCGATCATTTTCCGATTTTCGCTGTTATGCCCAATTTTAACATAAGTAATGCTTCTTTTCATTCGCCAGTTCTGGTTTTCGAGAAATGTCAGAAACTAATCTTAGTAGACTTATGGAGAGACTAAGATCCGTTGATTGGTCAATCGTTAATAACCAAAGCGATGCAAACTTAGCTTTTGAACACTTTTCACAAATACTGTCATCTGCATATGATTCCAGTATACCCGTTAAGCCATTTACTCGGTCAAACCGTAAACAAGTTCCCCAAAAACCTTGGATTACAAAATCTCTCCTTAGGTCTATTAACCGTAAAAATACCCTTTTCTATAAATACAGAAGTGATCCTAACAGTCGAACTCGGTCTCGGTATGTGCATTATCGCAACGTTCTTACATCATCCAAACGTTTAGCCAAACGAATGCATTTTTCAAAGCAATTTATCAAGTATAAAAATGACATCAAGAGTACGTGGAAGGTGATAAATGAAGCGCTGAACACTAAAAAGAACATTGAACCCCCTAGGCATATTATCTTTAATGATAAGTATATTGAAGATCAAGCTGATGTGGCAGAAGTATTCAATGAATACTTTGTAAGCATAAGACCTAATCTTGCCTGCAGTATTCCACACTCAAACACTGATTTTTATTACTTTTTAAAAGATCAGAATCAGCAGTCTCTTTTTTTCGAACAAGTCATTGAAGAAGAAATCAAAGATATCGTGCAAAATTTGAACACTAAGAAAAGCTCTGGATGTGACGGAATCACCAATTTCCTCCTTAAAAACATCATTAATGAAGTAGTTACACCATTAACACACATTTTTAATTTATCGTTATCTACTGGCATAGTTCCACAAAAAATGAAAATAGCTAAAGTTGTACCAATTTTTAAAAAAGGACAAAAAGAATCTGTGATAAATTATCGCCCTATTTCTTTGTTAACTTCATTTTCAAAACTTCTTGAAAGGTTGGTATATACGCGCACACACAAATTTCTCGAAAAGTGTGAAGTTTTTTGTAACTCCCAGTTTGGTTTTAGGAAAAACCACAGTACGACCCATGCCTTACTCACTTTTATCCATAAAGTTGCACATGCTATAGATGATGTCTCCCACACTATTGGAGTTTTTCTTGATTTTTCAAAGGCCTTCGACACAATTGACCATGCTATTCTGATTTACAAGCTACGACATTATGGTATACGTGGGAAGGCTTTGGACTGGTTTCGAGATTATTTATCAAACAGAAAACAATTTGTGAGTATAAATGGTCCTGATTCTCAGTTAAAGTTAATTTCATGTGGTGTTCCACAGGGCTCCTTACTAGGCCCACTTTTGTTTATTTTGTACATTAACGATCTTCCTAGTTCCTCGCCAATTCTTTCCTTTATATGTTTTGCTGACGACTCCAATCTGTTTTTAACACAGAGAGATCCTTATACTCTTGTTAACACAATGAATAAAGAACTTAAATCTGTACAATCTTGGATATACACCAATAAATTGTCACTTAATATCGATAAAACTCATTGTATGCTTTTTAGCAACAGTCTTAAAACCCTTCCTTGTAACATTAAGTTTAATGAAATTGAATTAAATCAAGTTAGTAGTATAAAATTTCTAGGGCTTTTCATTGACAGTGATTTGTCTTGGAAATCCCACGTCAGTTATCTAAGTAATATTCTTTCCAAAAATACGGGTGTTCTTAATAAACTGAAGAATGTTTTTCCAAGTCAAATCCTGCTTAATCTTTATTCCACTTTGATTACTCCGTACCTTAATTATGGTATTCTTGTTTCGGGGAATGCACCTAGAAATCTTCTTGACATACTGTTCCGTGTTCAAAAACGCGCCATCAGAAATATCAACCATGTTGGATACTTGTCCCACACGAATGATTTATTTTTCAAAAATAAGGTACTGAAAATATTAGATTTATTTAGTTACAACGTCGGCATATTTATGTACAAATTTTCTGCCAAGGAGTTACCGGATGTTTTCACTCGCATGTTCAGGAAAAACTATTTGATTCATAATTATCCTACCCGCCAAATAGTCCATGGGCCAGGCCAGATATTGGTACCATCTGAGGTGGCAATACCATTTTGGTGTCATTTTGTTTGTCGGGCATAGATATGCTTATCAAGCTATGATAGCATTTCCAAATGAGTAGCTTAGTCATAGTAAATGAATTTTAAACCAATTTGGTCTCGTTGTTATATCCCTGTACTTCTGAATCGAGACCAACCGCTATACAAAGAAGAGCACTGTCTTCTGTATGTTCACAGGTGTTCTGTTGTAAACGCGGTGCGCTTAGTCTTTATTCAAGGCAGCAAAGGGAATATCGAAGGGTTATGATGTCCACAGCGCTTAGTCTAATATTCAAGACTGCGAAGGGAATATCCAAAGCTTATAATACAGTGTATATCCCTTTATCTAAAAACAACAACAACAACAAAGCAATTTCTAGTGAATTCTAGCGTATTTTTCAATTATTTATCATTTTCCGGTGAAAACGCTACGGTGAAAACGCTAATACCACGCCAATGTCGCTTTTTTTTCCATCCAACAATGAAAGATTATGCAAAAACAATGTACCGGTACACTACAATACATTATAATTAATAATGTTGTAAATGAACAGAGTGATTTTTGTTTAAAACTGATGTATTTGTTGAGAGGGTGGTATAAAAACAGTATAGATAATCCCTTTTATTAGGAACTTTAAATATGATTAACGGTACATTGTTCTAGATAAAGACTAAGCGCACCGCGTGACAGCTGTGGACATCATAACCCTTTGGATATTCCCTTCGCTGCCTTGAATAAAGACTAAGCGCACCGCGTTTACAACAGAACACCTGTGGACATGCAGAAGGCAGTGCTCGTATTTGTATAGCGGTTAGTTTCGATTCAGAAGTATAGGGATATAAAAACGAGACCAAATTGATTAAAAATTCATTTATTATGACTAAGCTACTCATTTGGATATGCTATCATAGCTTGATAAGCATATCTATGTCCGACAAACAAAATGACACCAAAAAGGTTTTGCCACCTCGGATGGTACCAACAACCCATTTTTCGGCTCTTGGCCCATGGACTAAAAGTGACGCATTTCACCTTCCACGTACTCGAACAATTTTCGCTAAAAAAACGATAATGTATACGGGCCCTCGATATTGGAATGACCTCTCCCCACGAAATAACAAGCTGCTTGTCTTTATATTCCTTTAAACGCAAATTCAAAGAGTCTTTATTGAGTGCATATCTTGCAGAAACTGAATAATTGTAATGTCTTATGTAATATTGTGGTATGTTATTGTCCGATCAAACATTCTTGTCAACACGCTGCAGATTTCATTTTGAGTCTTGCTGTCAGGCTCTCCGAATTCATCATTATCAATTCCACATTCTGCTTCCCTTCCCTCTCTTCCTCTTTCCCTCTTTCTCTCTCTAACTTTCTATACAGAGCTTGACGGCGGACACCAAATGGCTTGATAGCTGTACATGTTACTTCTTGTGTCTCACTGATCATATCCTGGCGATAGCTTTAATGCAACAACAGTTTATAGTGTACATATGTATATACCAAAGTAGGCTTTATGATTATGCAAATCATGTTGTCCTCCTGAAACCAATGATATCTCGGTCACAGTAATAGTTCACATTTTAGTTTTTTTTTTTCTTATTTGGCACCCTTGCATCATCTGGTCTTATCTACTATCTGTTCTCCGTTTCTTCTTCACAAACACTGATTACTCGGGGCTTACAGCCAAACAAGCTTGCTTTCATGTAGGTCCCGCCATACTTTTCTTTGATCAACCCCATCTCGATTTCAAATTTGACCAGTTTTTACATATAATTACTGTGTTATCACCATGTATATTGTTGTGTTTTGCACATTGTTTACAAGGTGAAAGAACTTGTTTGATTTCTGTTATAATGTCCACAAGTGAGAAGTATGGAAATAAAATGAATTGAATTGAATTGAATATTTTTCTCATTGTGACGGAAAGTCAATTTCTTAATCACAATGAGATCTTAGGAATTTCGGTGTAAATTCAAACCACTGAATATGCACCTGTCAACCGACAGGCTGACACGCACACACACACACACACACACACACACACACACACACACACACTCATGCACACACATACAGAATCAAGGCACCCTTTTTTAACATAGCGAAATAGGCGATGATAGTATGTTTTAACAGCTACTATGGCGACGACTGCAAAACCTCATAGCTGCTTCTTCGCTGCCTTGTCGTTGCCATGGTAACAGCAATTATTGATTAGTGTGTGTGCTGTAGACCGTGTACAAAGCATTAAACAGTGATGACTTTCATTTTGATGAGAATTTAACCCTTCCAACATCATAATCTAAAAAGGAAAATTCGGCTTCTAAGTAAGCAAGCCGGCCATCCTGATATTGAAAAAATTATAAACGAATTAACAATGAACGAAAGAAAAAACAACAATTGCTATGTCAGGCGATTTCTAGTGCTCGATCTCGTTGGCTGTTGTCCTGTTTAGAATCGGAAATCGGAAATATCGACCTTTTCAGCAAGGTGGTTGGCACGAGCAGTACACATGTAATATGTACGTAGCACGTGGGATGGTTGAATGATTATGCATTGAATACCGACGACGCCTGATGTGCACACAAATCGTAGTAGTCGGAAAAGGCATGTGGGAATAAAAATAATGTAAAGTTATTTTGAATTTGAGAAAAACCCTGTCCAGTGTCCATAGATACAGTCGTCGGCTCTATGTGCTTTAAAGGAGTGTTATAGGTTTGGTTGATATGGGGATTCAGGTTTTTATTTTTTAAGAGTGATTAAAAACTTCCTTTATGAAATAAAATAATTATCATAGAGCATACACTTCTTAGACGAAATCAAAGTTTACGTTATAAAATCGGTTTTGAAATGGCTGAGATGTCCAAAAACTAAGTGAAACAGAGTGATCCTAACGAAAGGTTGGTCCCAACTTTTATTAGGATCACTTTGGTTTGAATATCTCAGCCATTTCAAAAACAATATTCATCAAAGAAGCTTTCAATTTGTCTTAAAATTAATGCTCTTTTGTATTTCATTAAAGGTTTCTCATTATCTGAAGAAAAAAATAATAATGAAAAAAAAAGTTGGAAATCTGAAGCCCCATCTCAACCAAAAACTCTGTACCACCCTTTTAAAGGATAAGAAAAAGATCTTTGAAAGGTTTCACATTTCGTCATTTGTTACAAGTTCTGTTGTTCTCTCCTTTGATTTCTGATTCTATTTTCATTGATCTCCGGAATTCCCAAAACTTTTCCGTAATGACAGTAACTGACGCACTTTCAAATTTTACCAAAATAATAGTTTGGCAAAGATTATGACGAATACGATCTAGCAGCAGCGTATCAGGTGTAACATAACCTATATAGTTCATCTATAGAACTCCTTTTTTCCTATAAAGTTAAGATGATGATGATGATGATGATGATGATGATGATGATGATGTTGATAATAATGATTACAATGACAATACTAGTAGTTGTATAGTAATGATAATAATGATAATAACAATAATTGTAATAACAATAATGATAACAATAATATTGATAGTAATGATAACAATAATAATATAATGAAATAATAATAATAATATGTAACATTTATGAATAAGCCCATTAATAAGGAACCGAAAAGTTGATTTGATACACGAAACATATTTTCGAACACTTGCTATATAACACCTATCAAATGAAAGACAAAATATTACGATTATAAGTTGAATGCGATTAATTGGAAGTGAATTTTGAGCATTCATTTTAACTTGTCTTAAAAGAGCTCATAACAAAGAATGAAACACGAATACAAAGAGACAAAACAAACTATACGTATTTTCATTATGATTATACGCTAACATCAAAAGTATACTAAGGGAAAAGGAACACCACTTTCAGAACAAAGCTATAAAGTGGCTGACTAAAATAACTGAGATTTTAAAGATTCTTTTCTTAATTTAATGAAGGATTGACATTGTTGGAGATATTGGGAGATCATTCCATAGTTTGAGGGAACGTAAGGAATATGCACGATCACCGTCAGAGTCATAGAATGTTCTAGAAACGGGAACCAGTATACTGTGAAAATCTTGTGAGGTATGTAACAAGACTGACGGGGCACGAGGAAGTCAAAAATGGTATGTGGGTGGCTTGATTGTTGAGCCATTTGTATGCTAATGTAAAATGATTTGAATTGAGTTCATTTTCTGACTGATAGCCGCTTTGTTTTGGAATATATTTGATAACGATCAACATTTTTGTTTAGGTGTATGACAATTGTCTGTACATGGCGCCCAGCAGGCTATGGATGGCTGCACGCGCTCTTATCGTAGGTAAGGTTGTGCAGCGCGGCTGCAAACTGCATGGGAGCGCCCTACCAGTATCAACATGATCTATTATTTATATAATTATGTTCTGTAAGCAGATTCTCTAAGATAATAGCTTTGTGCTGGTTCATCCTAATTCCAGTACTTTTTTGTAACTTCCAAAAGAGCTTCCCTCCCTGTTTAATTGCGAATCAGGTATGTCGGGATCAGCATTAATTTTATGCCAGCAACTTGACTGCCCGGCTGGAATTATTCTTAGAAAATGGGTTGAATTTGAATAAAAGAATTTATGCTTCTAGTTACGTTCAAGTATAAACTAAGATTGATTGATAATCTGTTGTAAAGGGTCTTTACAACCAAATCATGATGTATGCGTGCCTCATTAAAATCATTTGGTATTCCTTACGGTTAGCATGAATATTATAGCAATATGATAATCATGATGTGAGTCTCATCATGATTGGCATTTATATGTGACCTTATTGTATTTTTCTATGGATAATTATGTATCAGTCTGTGAGCTTGAAATTGAGATTGCTGACACTTTTAAGGAGTGTCCTTTGACGTTTCATGAAATTGATTAAAACCTGCCTAAACTGAAAGTTTACGGGAATACTCATAAGGAAATTTCATATTTGTTTCTGATTTAAATTCAAAGCATATCACCTAACGGAACCTGAAAATTGATTATGAATTGAACTTATCATATACAATGTTGGATGTATATCAAAAGAGCCTTTGATTTGATTATAAGCTAAACATCACATCTGAGGGGTTTGCATATCCTCCTGGATGTCTTGAGTATAATGCGACTGTCTGATGATCCAGAGTAAACACCCGCTAGTAAAGTACGTGACCGTTGTAAAGAATTTGCCAGACTTCGCAGGCACACCAACAAACAGTCTGATCCCAGTTTAATGATATTCCTTTTGGAGGAGAAGAAAATATTTACTCGTCATGGCAGCGGCTGTGCAATTCAGTATGTTTCCATTCATGCACATAGAACTCGCACAGACAAGATGGAATCGGACCTCGTGCCTGGCAGTGTGACCATACACAGGTCAAGTCAAGTTTCTGTATAGAGTCGTCACGCGGAGCTTCAGTTTCAGATTTAGTTGTTGTAGTTCTTTGATTTTGGTATATCCTCTGTTATTGTTATGTGCTTAATTCACGAATTTACCTAAAGCAAGAGCTTGCTTTAGGCTCCCCCACTTTGGTCTTATGACTTCTACTTATATATACCATTTGTTGCGAATGCATATGACGTTATTAGAATATGATTGTGTTTCGATTAGTAGTCTTACGTCAAACAAGGCAAAGTGTAATCAGTGTAAACAGGGCAAAGTATAATCAGTGGAACTCAATTATGTTTAATTCTTGTTCTTGTGAACTCAAAGTGGACATAAATTCAAATCAAATCAAATCAAATCAAATCAAGTGCATACCGCTGTAATGCATATCGGTTAATCACGTTAATACACACCAATCCACCCACAAAATTAAATGCATGTGCACCCACGACACACCCTTGACAAGCGTACAACATGATCCTACGTACTAAAGAAAATACAATACAAATATGTCTTACAGTTCTGGTTGAGGTGAGGATTTAGCTTTTAACGTTTTGCGAGATATTCAGAAACCACTCTATGAGATGTCAAAATGCATGTAATTCTAAATGGTATCAAAAGTTTACTTGATTAAGATCGGTCTTGAAATGCTGAGATATCCAAAAACAAGGTGAAACAAACAGATCCTAATAAAATCCGTGGCCTGTCGCCTTTTTATTATTATCACTTTTTGGATATCTCAGCCATTTGAAAACAAATTTTCATCAAATAAACATTGAATCTTTCTTAAAATCACATGCTCTGTCATATTTCATAAATGGTTTATCTTTAGTCATTTATAGGAAAGTTCAAAATATGACTCCCCACCCCAACCAGTACTGTACAGTCCCTATAAAGCACAGCCTCATGACATTTTGAAAGCCTGGAAAGACATTTGGTCCTGTATGGTGCAAAAGCAAGAAGTCTTGTGTCGACACAAAATAAATGACATCAAATGAATACGTGCTATCCGCAAAACAGTCATTTTAAAGAAAATAAAGCAAATTAAATCACGTCCTGCATGTAACAGATCAGGGAACACTTTGACTAAAAACACGCCGACAGGGAGGTTCTTAGAAATATCATCACAATTTGCACTGTCTCTCAGAAGCATGTGGCTATGACGTCAATCATAAGTACTTATTTTTGTACAACGACGGAGCTTGTGGCATCCGTCCCCGATTTGTTTTTAGAAGCTTTGTCTAGTCCTCGAAATAAAGACAATTTGTGCTGATTATGGTAATGATGGTCTGTGAAAGTTCATTCAGACTACAGACGAATACTTTATAAAGACACAGAGCGATCACAGGCATTTTAGATAGATCCATACTGAACAAAACTCCAATACGTTGAACGCTTATGTTCACCCTTTCAAGTAGCTATGATTACGTGTCACCCCAACAATAACAGGATGAGAAATATCGAAGCAGAATCCGACTACCATACTCCAGCCCAGGGGTAATATGGCTTTATGATGTTATCGCCCCATCGACACAATAGACGCCTCGCTTCGCCGGTTACCATTAATAGTTCTGTATTTACAACCTTTCGTGTGCCACTGGCAATCGTGTTTTGTGTATCAAGTCAAACAAAATGCATTAAAAGATAATAGCTTTATATTTTGTTGGCCTCAACTCAATAATAAACCAGACCTCTCCCCAAAACTTTTTTTTTTTTTTTGGTAGGCCGGAACCTCTGTACGAAAACCGATGTTTATTATTAGCTTCCCGATCAAGCTGCGTATACATCAATGCCGGAAAAGCAGGCCTCCACACAGGGAATGAGTCAATCATGGCGCCGAGCCCGTTGTATATGGCCCCTACAGTTTCTTATCATATCATATAAGAGTCAGTGCTATGTAAAATTATGCAAAACAGAATTTGAAAAAGACACTGCCCGCAGAAAAAGTAATCCGATATGTAATTTGGAGTGTAACCATTACAGAACATGTAAAATCCGGCCTATTGATTCATGAAAGCGAGACTGGGTTTAGCCTGCGTGCTTTCTTATATGCTCGTGTTTGTGCAAAGGGAGTTGACTGGACAAACAAACTGACACACAAAGGTATGTGTTCAATCCGACGGTTGACAATTTTGATTTTTACACACGTACACACAAACACACAGAGAGACACATACATGCACACATTTTGTGCAATGGGCATACAGAATCAAACACTACATTCAAAAAGAAAATATATAATACATATCTGATGATGTCCACTTGAAACACTAAACTTGCAGAAATGCAACGATCTAACAGCTTGATATGTCTCTTTCTTCTTCTTCTTCTTCTTCTTCTTCTTCCTCTTCTGGTTTCGAAGCCTCATATTTCAGTTTCTTTCGGATTATATCGGTGCTAACAATTAGCAAAAATATCTGACACAAACAAAAGGCAGGTATTAGGCGCATGAATCACAAAGATGCATACTCTATGACATAGTTTTACGTTTTGCTTCGTTCAAGAACTGCTTGCACGACAAATTGAAATCGGGGCTATGAGTTAAATTCAATACCTATATAGCACCTGATGACTGCTAATAATGTCGAGACTGTATACAGGGAAGTTATAATTCCCTTTACTTCCTTTATCGGGACTCAAAAACGCCCTGAAATGCATTGTTGTGATGGAACATTCGTCACATTCCTTTCCCCACGCCTATTGTCCCCTATATCATGTAACCAACCATTATGTGCGCGTTATTCATAGATCTGACTAACAACGGGAACTGCTTCTATAATTCAGATGATAATGAATACTAAATACCTCAACCCTTATTACGTGACTCGTAGACTTAGATGGCAGTATCGACTTTGAATTACAGAAATTAGAATCTACTTTGAATGCATGTACACTTTCGGGACGTTATAGTTTACTGGCTACTACTACCACTACTACTACTACTACTACCACTACTACCACTACTACTACTACTACTACTACTACTACTATTACTTCTACTACTACTAATGCTACTACTACTACTACTACTACTACTACTACTACTACTACTATTACTACTACTGATGCTACTACTGGCAACTGAAAAATACATTGTTCATCATAGATCATGATTATTGATGTCATTATTGAGAAAAAATAATTCTGCGGTATGTTATCGAGTTGTCTGTTTGGCCCCCATTCGGTCAGTGACTCATAAATGTGATCCCCTTCCCCCTGCTATTTGCATTCTTGTTCTGTTTTGTTAGTTTTGTTTACATTTCATAACAGCAGGTTTGTCTCCAGACCGCTCAACGCGTTACTCGTGGACATACATCAATTAGCCCTTTTAGTACCTTCAGCAGCATGCATATTCGAATAAATCTTATATCATAATACATTATGTTGAACCAGCTTTACACTTCAAAACGAAGTTGATCTGTCATTTTTTTAACTCCATATAACTTTCTGTTTCACCTTGTCAATCATTGATTGATATTATGCATAGTTACTGTTATTGCACAACTATCTAAAGATATTAAAGGTCCTGTTTATCATTGACAGTAGTGATTCAAAAAATTGTTCAAGATAACACTTTTGATGCATATTTGTAGGTCAGTTGTATTAGAACATATCCTAACACTGTTTTTTGTAATAAAGCCTAAAGTATAAGGAGATATCACTATTTTTCTCATTAAACCATAACTGTAGACGGTTTAGTCTTGAAACACTTTTATTATAGCTGTTGTTTGCATTTTGTATATTTAACAATAATCAATTAACATTGATTATACTGGTTCATATGTTTGCATCTGTTGTTTCTATCCCTAACTCATATTTTAGAACTATTTAGAAGCAGTAATGCTGGGTCTTTGTTTCATCTACAAATGGTAAATTATGCCTTTAAGTCCCTCGTTACCATTTTAAAAATTTTTCTTCATGGTTTCAACCTTACCCGTTAGCGACTCCTCGGTGGTATAAGTGTCTTGACTGACGCTGATGGTGTATGGGCTGGCCCCAGTCTGCCCTGAGGTGCCCGAGTGACCAGGGGTGAGGGTCTGGCACGCAGACGTTGGGGCTCCGTTTGGAAGTGCCTGCACCTGACCGACCAGGTTAAGGGCGAGGAAGCCGGCAAGGACAAGAAAGATACAGCTACGTGGAGTCCGTGTCATCGTGATGGAAGAAGCATGGACGAAATGTAAAATGGCTGCCACACCTATCCACAACTTCCTCGACAGAAACGCCTAAATTGGAACCACGCTATTCACTATACGCCAGCCTTAACAGTTGAACTTGAAATGCGTATGCTGCTTTATCCAAGAAACGATTACGGACGGTCGGCAAAGTGGCATCTAATTTGATGACAGTATCCGATTAGTTTAATCCGCTGTGTAATGAGGCCTCATACAATTATCATATCGCAAAGTAATGATGTGTAATATCAAGTGTAATATAACCCTGTGATCGCAGAGTGCGCGGAAAACGAATGTTCTGTCTCGAACGGCTGCGTCCCCGTAGCGGTAGACGGTTCTCCCCGCTCCACTGAGTCAAGCGTGTTATTATGAAAGGGAACTGTATGGGTGTGGGATGGGTTCAATGCGGCATACCTTTGGTACCCATTGTCTGTTCCCCTCCTTTCTTCTTTGTCATATTGCATGGCACTATATTTGCATCCCCCATTGTACGTGCATATATTCCATATTGGATGTGACGATAAATATTTTTTTTCTATTTTTCCTCAATACTGATATGTGTACACCCACAGGATTCTTTGTTTTACAGTACATTTCAGATGATGAAGCTTCGAGCTATTGAAAAGACTAAAATTAATTAGCGTTTATACCTGGGCCGTTTTAGGTTATCATAATGAAAAACAAATATTGAAAAAAATGTCAGACAATGAAAACATGCACGGTGTGCCAATATTGTCACGTACCAACTCCGACAAACAAGAGGTTGAAGATGCACTATTCGAAAATAACCCGACCGCTTTTGTATATTGATAGAGTTACTATAAGTTATTAAGAGTCATACGCGAAGGCAGTACTTCATCCACATAGCAAATCTGCCATCAACCATTCAAGTAATGGCTCTTACTTTGCAATCACTGTGATTATAGCTCAGCTGGCTCTCAAGTAATGGTAAATAGTTCATGCATGTACTCTCTAAAAAAATCGAGTGGAAATATTCACTCTTAAAGGAGTGAATGCAAAAAAGAGTGAATTTTGAGAGAAAATGTTCATTTTTACTCATTTTGGAGTGACCTCAGGGATCACTCGAAGATTTTGGAGTGATCCCTGACGTCACTCTAAAACGAGTCAAAATGAACATTTTCACTCCACATTCACTTCAAACTCACTCTAAATTCCTTCTTTTTTGTATTCACTCCTTTAAAAGTGAATATTTTCACTCATTTTTTTTAAACAGAGTATATGTATGCATAATGTGTAGTTTTCTCGTAATGGTTATAATGAATGTTTTATTGTTCTCTTGAAATAAACACTTGTGAATGAGTATGTGTAATATCGCGTATCAGGGCAATCACCCCCGGCTAAATACTGATGAGTGATAAGGTTAGAGTAAAGATTAAGGTTATGGTTAGGTTTAGTATTCGGAGTTTGGGTTATGGTTAGGATTAGGTTCAGGACTAGGATTATACACTCTTAAAACATCCGAGTCAGAACTGACCCGAAACTGGGTCCGTTGAGGTCATACACCCTTCCGGGTCAGAAATGACAAGGAATGTGGTCAGATATGACCCATTCAGAGTCATGAGTCGGGTCAGGATGACTCCATTTGGGGTCTTCATGACCAAATTCCAAGTCATTTCTGACCCGGAACGGTGTATGACACCAACGGACCCAGTTCCGGGTCAGTTCTGACTCGGGTCTTTTTAGAGTGTAGGGTTAGGGCCGCGGGAAGGGTCCGGGGTACATGTAATTGCCCAGGAGATAATTGCCCTAGACCCGTAATATAATGGTCGTTTCTTGCAAAGAATGAATCTCGATGATTTGCATGTATTCCATGACATTCTGAGCAATTCAACTTTTGGTTACCTCTCAAAATGTTATAAGAAAAATATAGTATGATTTTTTTAGCATTATCATATTATTCATGCGTGTGCCTGTATTCAAGTGCAGTCTAAAGAAGGTATTTATGATCAAAAATTAATCTAGTCAACTAAACAACTCAGTAATGCTCTTTTATCACGAATAATGCCTACATTTGATATAACAAGAAGGGAATATTATTACATGTACTAAGATAAGCAACATTATGAACAGGATAGAACCATTACATGATGATATTGATCAAACGAATTCAGTTGTTTTGTACATAGCACTCCCTCTCTCTTCATTTTTATTCGGTTACTTTATGAAAGTGTGTATGTGTGTGTGTGTGCTTGGGGGGGGGGGGGGTGGTGCCCGTGTGTTTGCAGTGTTTACAGACAAAACTGTTCATCTCCAGTCCATTCTATCCCTCCCTAACCTTCCGTTCTCCCCTGTCCCACCACCACAGAAACACATCATATTCATAATTCTCTATATTACATAAAACATAAATATTGTGAAACATGATATAGCCTACAATACACACACACACACATACCAAATACATATATATATATATATATATATATATATATATATATATATATATATATATATATATATATATATATATAAGGAGAGAGAGAGAGAGAGAGAGAGAGAGAAAGAGGGGGAGAGAGAGGGAGAGAGGGGAGGGAAAGAGGGAAGGAGAGTATATGATAACTACTTTGGCCATAGTTTGCCAAACTTCACCATATTGTAAAGGTGGCAGAAAAAGGCAGAGAGAGATCAAATTGAAGGCTAGGCCATTATTCAAAGTCTGTGTGAGCATTCTTTCCCTCTGTGTCAGTGTGTGTGTGGCTGCGCATCTCCATGTCCGCCCAAAGAAGAGAGACCACCACGCCTTATGACTGTTCTCACAAATGGGAATAGCGGAGGCACCGGGAAGGCAAACAAGGAAAAGAAAAGGGCCCTTTCCTTTTGTCAAAAGTGGCCTTGACGCGGAACAAATAGGACGGAATAGAACTCTGTATTGGTTGACACATCTTTGTTATCATGGAGATATTAATGCAAACACTCTAGATCATAGCCGACACACAAGCCCATGCTCACGCACACACCGAAAAAAAAAAGGGCCAAGGGCTCTTATTATTTGTCTCCTCCGCTTCGAGACCTATGACACACATCCCGACTTAAAATAGTCATGCGCATATCTGTACAGGTATACATGCGTGGGTGCGTGTATACGTATTATGTATATATATTGCTATCATGATAATATTATCATTATCATTATTATCATTATAATTATTATCATTATTATTATTATTAATTTCATAATATTATGTTGCAGAAAAATGTCAAAAAGCAATGTAACATGCGAACAAAGGGTTTTCACCTTTAGTGCAGGAGACTCAAGGCACAGACACACACACACACAAAAGAAAGAGAGGTACAAAACAGTTTCGTGTCGCAGTATCATAAAGAGATGTTACAGGTAAAGTATGAATATATTTATAAAAGATCATACTCAGCAGTTCATTGCTTCCGCGGAGATGCGTTTCCATATTTGAATATGTTCCCAAGGAAATATCTCTTTGGGTAACTCGCAAATTGTTTTTATGAGCAAAAACTTGAACAATACATCAACAAATGGTTTCAAAGTACTATACAACCAATTTGCCTCCCGCAGTCAACTGAAAACTGTTATTGAACTTTCGGATGACATAACAATGTCAAATCATGATTGTGCTCATTGTGAGTATTGTGGTAAAATGATTATTTCCATGATATCTCCCACATACATTTTTAGGGGATTTGGGAGTACTATAAGAGAACAGGGGCATCTGAAAGAAATGATTAGCTAGATTAAAGTTTCTGAAATCACTGGCTTAGTTGTTAACAAAAAGAAAAAAACCCTAGTATATCCACTCTCCTAGTGACGTTGCAAGAATAATTCAAAACACAAAAACAAAAAGTTATGGGGTACGTTTCGCTGTTTACATCAGTAGGTGGCGCGCTCCAATTCTGGCACACGGAAAGAAAGAGTAGATGTGGCCTGATTGAAGATCCATTAGAAATAAATGCTCGTCGCACAGAATAATGATGCTTAAACTAAGTGCATTTTTCGAAAAAATGATCTGAATCATGTCTATTATCGAAGTCTGTAAAATAAGCCGCCACTATAATATCATTAACATAAAAAGACATAGCTTGTTATGTAGTGCGACTTGCATCAATTTTATATCATCTATTTTACACACACACACACACACACACACACACACACACACACACACACACACACACACAACCCCCTTATTCGTTGTTTCATTTCAGTTTGAGAAGATGGCTGGATAGCCCACATTCTGCTGCAGTAGCTGGTCTTCCATTGGATCGAGTTGGATGTTAGGCGAAACCACTTCACCGGGTGAAACGCCCTACTCTTTGCGAGGACTAAAATGAAGCGGTTTTTTTTTTTTTTTTTTTGCGTGCGTTAGTTGTGACTCTCTCACACACAAAATGTTTTTCTCTTACCAGAAGGGAGAGTATGATTTGCAAACAATATTGCTCAGTGAAACTCGGTAATCGAACCCAGGTCTCTCTCCTTCTCTGGGTAAAATCATCTCAGAACTTCGGGATCATCTTATTTTCAGTGTACTATCAATATTCTTTGCAATCTTTCACTTCTGATATGCAATGCACAGTTGCGTCCCACAGATCAGGTGCGAGATCGGCCACCACGTAAAAACAACGATTTTCAGAAGTCAGCTTTGACGTTTTGATGCTGTCAAGCATTGAGGGTATCAGGCATGCCAACACAGTGGGGTATTAAATTCAAATAGCAAAATAGCCCTTAAGAAAATTACCATAGCCCTTCGAGACTTGAAATATGGGGGAAAGACATCAACTACACGTCGAAGAGATTTTGGCATTCCTGTATTTCAGCAAATCAATTCATTTTTTTGTATGATTTCTGGTCTGCAGTGCCAAACTCAAATTTAGGAACACTTCTATTATCTACGATGCTCAGCAGCTAAGTGAATATGCAAAATTGATAGAGTTCGCGTTCAGCACAATAAAGATAAAAAAAACATGCTTTCATTCCAATTCAAATCAACATGCTCTTGATAGAAGGGTCCAATAAGACAAGGAAACCCCAATACACAGGTCATGCAGGTGGCTCTATCATCTATAGGGTAAATGGTCATAGTTACATTTGCTCACATATAAAAATTAATAAGCTGTTAGCAGTCTCCTCTATTTCCAACAGCCTACTTCATTATCCATTGTTTAGTACAACATTAATTATTTCTCTATGACTTTGTTCAAAGTTCGTTATCTTATCATGCATGTATCGATTCACGAGCTTATGTTATCTGATACAAACTTTGTGTTCATACAATTACAATGTGCTTATGACTGCGTAGACCTATATCTTCGTGGCGTTGGGATTTGAAAAAAAAAATAATGAAATCAAATGTAAATAATACATATATATATATATATATATATATATATATATATATATATACATATACATACATATATATACATGTATATATATATATATATATATATATATATATATATATATATATACAATGTATAATATGTATTATATGAAAGAACATAGTAATAGATAGGTAGATAGACAAATAGATAGATAAACACGTCTATGCACGTCTATTTTTCACTGAAGTTGAAAGCATGAATCTGTGTACCTTGGTTTGTAGGTAGCGAATGACAGATAAAAGCGAAAGGACGTTTGGATGACTCTGCGAAGAATGTAAATCTCAATCAATTCGCTACATAAACAAAAAACAGGATATCCTTCACAGCGTCACAATCACTAGCTCTCCATGTCTACTTCATCACAAACTGATAAATGATTGCCTCTTTTTTAAGGAAAAAAAAAAAGAAATGACCAAATTGGGCAATTAAACCTTTTCGATGAAAGCAAGTCACTCCCATGAGAAATTATTGCATCGGAGCTTGCAGACAATCGCCATGCCATTGTCATGCCCATCAACTATCAATGTCACAGCTCTCGAGACCAAAGACACCGAGTGTTATTTTAGCTCGTGTAAACAGACAATAACGAGCAACCTTGGGTAGCAGTGTCCAGTCGATATATACCATCGCCAGCATACAAAAACATACAGTCATAACACACTCGAATTGGAATATACGCCCCAACACGATGTGCAACGGGGCTTTGCCGTTGCTGACACACTTTTTTTTCTCTGATTTGCAGCCAACCAATTTCGATCGGAACCAGACATGCTGAAGTAATTTGACAGGCTCAGACAAAAACCTGTTTGGATTCTTGGACAATGTGATTCAGCGGAGACGTGCATAACCACATAAACGTTGCAAATCTATGTTGTGGTGTACATGAATGGATGTCGTTGTTGGAAGAGAAAACCATAAAGGTATGTGACGCTTACTTTTCTCAATTTGACACACATTAAACAAAAATCTTTCATCTTCTAACCACATGTGTTCTATATTCTAATTCATCAGTTAATTGTTTTTCTGTCACTTCAGTTGAATAAAGACGCTTCTACTCCATATTTGATATTCGTCTTTAGTAATGATTGCATGTAGCATATAAACATGTGTGTTGAACAATATTGAACGGCTGCAATTGATAATGAAGTTGCCAACTGAAAATGATGAAATTAATGAAGAACAACGGCAACATCACACGATGTTGTGATAGCCATGGATTCTGAATACTTCGGAATTGATTAAGATTAAATGTAATTTCTTTTTCGTGTCTCCCCATTTTTTCCTCCATAAATCAAGGTATGTGTCAATATCATGCAACGTTTATGAGGCACGCATATAAAATTAGGATGAATTCAGAAAGCGGTATAAATAAAAGACTATGAAAGTACGATATTGGTACATATATATAGATATTTGAAAATAAGAACAGCCAATGAAGTCCAGTCTTTACAATAATCTTTTGAGACCTCTTTCAAAGTGATGTAAATATAGCTATTCATGCAAAATACAATTTCATATTTCAAATTGTAGACATATTCCATAGCAGAAACAAATCGAAGAATATTGAGATATTATCTTTTTCTCACGATTCTCTCCCATCGGCTTAGGTCTTAATTATACTTCACATGTATGTATATTCACACGTTATGCTGAAGGGGGAAAACCACAAACAAGTGAAATGTATACCTAAAAGGATATTGAGTTGTGTTAAGCTTATGTCATTAATCACTGTTAAAAAAGAGACCTGCAAAAAGCTAAAAGCTGCTATGCAGCAACGCCATGAGATATATAACAGTGGGTCCCCCATCTGCATCCTCTGATTAATTCATCACTATAATGCTAAAGTATAATATACCTCCCTTTTTTTTTATTACATTGTACTTATGTTGACATCCTTTACTTTCACGTACACTGTGCATGTTATCGTTTGTGTTGAGATGGAGAAAAATATTTTAAAAATGAACTGAAATGAACTGAAATGAACTGAAATGAACTGAAATGAACTGAAACTGAACAATAATATCTGAATATCAAAGAAAAGAAATTCAATTTGAAAAGGTTACATAAGAGGAAAAAACACGAAAAATTATACGTACATTCAACAAAATCTACAGCATGACATCTAAGCATCAAAACGGAACAAAAGAAGATGAACAAAAATATTAGTTAATGAATTTGAAATGACAGGTGTGAAACTACTTTAAACAGAAAAGTTGAAGGAGCATTCTAATTGATTTTCAAAATTTACAGCATATATAACCTAATTTAACATTAAACTATGGAAAAGAAGTTGGTCACCTATTCAATTCAATTCAGTTCAATTTATTTCAATACAGACTTTATTTTCATTTTTTTTTCTAAACAGAATGCACAAAGAAATATGTGAGATTTGACATGACGAAAAATATCGGGATACGAAACATATCGGCAAAAGGTAGATGAATTAGAAATGATGGTGTGAAATTACTTTAGAGAAAGTTGAAGGAGTTTACTGCTCTGATATTATGTTGTGATGAATTTTGTAACTTGACCCTGAATACAATGTACTCTTTTCACAAAATCAGTCATAGGCCTAAATCAATATTATTCATTGTGGTGTAATGATTACGTAAGTTACAGAAAATCTCCCGTCTTAATGCGGACACATAAACTTTTAGTGACATAATCATTGATAAGTAGCATACTTTTAGAAGGTAATACCCTTCTTTGCAAATAATTATGTATAAACAATACCATTTGCATGGTTCTTGCCTGCTGTCTTGCCCCAGGTTCACAGGTTTATTTTGTACATAATAGCAGCGAGTCTTTCTATGTTACATTTGTAGTTGTTACCAGAATTGTCAATCTTGTATACCTTTAACTACCATGATGTAGAGTATCTCTCTCCTTATCTCTTCCTCTCACTTTTCCTTCTTTTTCTCTCCTTCTCTCATCTTTCTATCTATGAACAAATTGAACGCGCATAATACATTTTTTGAATGATGCTTATGTACATAATATGTGTACGTTATCCATACTGGACGTCCCAGTCAAGCTTTTCATAGCTTATGGCGATCCAGGCAAAATGTGTAATATGTTTCATGTACAAACTATGTGCATATTTGTGAATAATGTATGTATATGCATTTTGTGAATAAATCAAATCAAATCAAATCAAATCAAGTCGTTTATACATAAGGAGAAACAATTGCTTTCCCAGCGATCGAGGAGACAATCTATGATGCTAAAATTCTTCGACAATCCTTGACGATTTAAAGCTTTTCGACTCGTAGAATAATTCTTACAGCTTGGTTTTGTATTACTTGCAACTTTCTTAGGTCTGAAACTAAAGGAGCATTCATGCAGACTGGACCACAATATAATCGAAATCACTTTGATAGGGCCTGATTAATGGTAAATGCTCCTGAATTGTCAATGAAAGCCCAGCTCTTCTTGGTGGTTTGCTGCTTCCATCTCAATCTATCATCAAGTATACAAGAGCGAAATATACACTAGGTTAAAGTGACTAATGGTGTATCTTTACACATACTCTGACACTGTTTTAAGGTACCGGCTTAGCTTTAGATCCAATTACCAAGTGATTACTTTTTTTGTTCTTTGATAGGAGAATCAAGCGATAGTTTGCCGTGAAAGGGAGATGTTTGTTCATAGTTGCTTTTAAATCTTAAGAGCGCTTAGTTTCAAAATATCAGGAGGTGTCATCTGCGCATGATGACAAAGATCATTATTTCAGTGACTTTAGAGAGATCATTCAAAACAACATAAACAAGAGAGGGCCTGAGATGCTCCCTTGTGGGATACTACTCTGAACAAAGACATCACCCTCCGCAATTGGTCGTCGTTCACTATGTAAATCTGCTTCTAAATCTAAACTGTTGAGGAACCATTCTACGATTTTTGCTCTAAAAAAACCATCGTAAAACACCAGACTCACGAAGTGAATTGCTGAAATACTTGCACATTATCGTTTGTTAAGGTTGGCACGATAACGAACGCTCAGAAATTTGTTACCTCTTAGTGCGCGAATTCTCTTGTCATTCGTGCATGCTCTCATGATCGGTTTGCATTTCAGTTCTTAGGTTCGATCTCGATGATGTCAGGTCCTCCAGAAAAATATCATTCGAGTTCTTTTTAACTTCATCCAGGCTAAATAGACTCTCTAGCCAATGTTGTTGTCGCAAACTTGCTTAGTTTCATCATCTTTCTTCGCGCGGGTTCTTCTCATGTAAATGCGATCAGTTCTGTCGAAATCACTCTCCATCACTTTGAAGCCCAGATCGAGTTTCGATTTGAGAAGCTACAGCGCGATCTCGTCTGTGTTTTTTGTCGGCAAGCAATATTATATCATATGTTATAATTTTATATTATGACATGCTGAATTATGCTTTTTGAAGAACGTCTGAAGTCCCACAAAGTCAAGGCTCTGTTGATCATAAAAAACCCCAAATCATTCTGACGTGATGGCGCATTGCTGACCCCGGGTTACTTAACGCGGAATAAAGCATTCATCAGTATTACACATCATTCCTTCCCTGACCAATAGGAAACAGGATGACAGCTAGAACCAGCGGAAATCTTCTCGCGCTCTTGTCGTTGGTAATGATCAACTGGGGTGCAGTCAACTCCCTCCCGACTGGGGCCCCGACGTCTGCTTGTACCAGTCTCACCCCTAGCCACGCACTCAGGTCCCAAAGTGTCGCTAGTCCTTACACCATCACCGTCAGTAGCGCGAGCTACAGGGCAAACGATCCTATAACAGGTTGGATGTGTCATCACTTTCTACCCATATGAAATAAAGATTCCCTATATGTCACTTGTAAATCACCCATGGCGACAAAACAAAAAGCTACCGAAGAAAGCAGATAATAAGATTTAGGCACGTATATGTAGCCACGCTGGTGGTTAAAGATTCTCTATGTCACTTGCAAAACACCCATGGCTACAAAACAAAAAGCTACCGAAGAAAGCAGATAATAAGATTTAGGCACGTATATGTAGCCCCGCTTGTGCAATTAATGCAATATCTTGAAATCTTATCTTCAGTAGAAGAATCAGTGCAGTCGCATGAAACATTGTGAATATTTATACAATAAATTTCGCTAACTATGAAATCTGAAAACTCCAAGAGATTAGAAAGATGAGCAATGCAGGAAGTGATGAAGAGCGAACAAATTTGACTTTTAAAAAAAATCAGCTGTAAGGGCAACAACCTCACTTCATCCTGTTTGTAGGCCTACGTTTATGAACTCTTCCATTAAGATACTCCATGACATCATCTCGGCCTCCGACTACAAATGACTTTAGGAACAGAAAAAAATTAGTTTATGTTTCTTTGGAAATTGTTGATTGATTAGTTCACGTACTCCTTCTGGCGTCGTAGTGTTTGTGTTGTCCCAGACGTTAACAAAACGTCGCACTTCTCAACTGCTGTGTATTTCTGTTACCTTACTTTGCCTATAATGTATTTTTCTGTAATGGTTAGTCATGTAAGGGGGCACGATTGACGGTTCGGGTTTGTTATCGATTATCACATTCTAAAGTATATTACGGATAGTCCAACCGAATTATCTGGGAAGGGGACTAGTTAAACTCGACATTTAAGACACGAAAAGAACAGAATATTCCTTCCTCACTACAACGCTGTAATTATTGTCCTGTTTGACACTTGTTGTAGTCACTGTTACCGCGTCGTCCACTGCCTTCAAGGGTATTTTGCTGCAAATGCGTCGTTCGGACAACGACGCCGTGGTCGGCTGGTGGACCGTGTCTGATGCAGATAACTACAAGACCATTTCCTGCACACACTTAAACGGCGCCGTGACACATAAGAACAGGAATATGAAAGCGTCTTCTGTAACTTTTGTTTGGACTGCTCCAGATACTGCCGAAGTTAGCGTCTATGCCACGTGAGTAATACTGTATGACAAACATCAAAATTGTGCTGTCGAAATGGTACAATTTCACGGTAACATAACGTTTTGTAGAAGTACAGATATGTCCCATTCGTATTGGAAGAAATTATCCCGACGTTCTAGAGGATCTGATAATGCAATATTTGTGTGTTGTTGTTGGTTTTTTTCTGTCACCGCCATGCGCCGTCGGTTCGGCAGATATAAACACGACAACCATCATTATGACGTGATAATTACAACATTGGCTAGCTACAAGTCTTGGAGGAATCTCAATTATGATTTTTTTCAAATAAACTTTTGTATATATTTGTCTTTCCCGTTTGAAATAGTTTGTAATAAAAACTAATTTTGTAAATGGCAGAAAGGGGGAATTCAAATATAGAGAAAAAAAAAACCCACATCATTTTTTTCTCCTTTGAGCGTTTTCATCATGTCAGCAAACTTCACTCATGCCGGTCTGCGATTTCAAAGATAACATGTTTGGGTATTTTCCTGTAGCCATAATTCTTAGTACGAATAATACTTATTCCATCTGTTTCGTTCTCACTCTATCGGAAGGTGACCCAATTTTATTTTCAGGTTATTGAACGGAATAGGTACATTTTCCAGCAAACCTTGAATAGGCAAATTGATATCTCAGGAGGAACGGATGAATATTAAGCTTTAGCTCGACACCCCGTGTTGTGAATTGAACTAAACTAATTTTTCTGCAGGCTCCTAGTGTATTTCTCAACAAATATCTCAGTGAAAGGGAGTGAGGTTTGTTTAAAATGGTAATCTAAAGATGTACAGTATATCTAATTAAAAAAGAAATCAATCGAATTGGAGGGCAATATTTTGCAGCTCCGTAGCGACGGAATATGATACGCACCAAAAGAAAAAGGTGTGATTTGCGTTTATATGTCGTGTTATTTTCATATCGACTTATCCCAACGTTGTATTTTGCTTAATAGCGCTACTTTCGTGCAGAGCTTCACTGTCTATTGGGTTGGGGTGAGGTCCACCGAAATGACAGGTAAGCCTTCTATCTTAACCCTTTAGCAACTGAAGTTTCCGTATATAATGGCCTATTGTTCCCTGGAATGTACAGCAATATTACCTTTATTTCGACATATTTGTTTTATATATATTATATTTTACATATTTTGCATATTTATGCAAAACACTGTAGATCACTGCGCGTTTGTATTTGTCTATTATAAGATATGTTGAAAGCCTATATTATAAACTTTACTAAAAGACTTATGTGTCACAGAAATAATTCTAGCATATTTTTGTTGACCTTTGACATTTTTCAAATTACGTATACTTTATACGAAAAAAAAAATGGTAAAGAAGAAAACAATTAAAAAGCCGACGGACGGCTTCGGGTGGTTTCAGGCGACTCAGCTACTAATGGGTTAGATATGATTCAATTCAAATCAATTTCTTTATTTCCATCGAACAAAGCAATACATAAAGTCAAAGTATGCAAGTAAAAAAAGTAAATGAGTATACACACTATTAAGAATAGTACTTAATGTATTGGTACGAACGCTGAAAGTAGTACGATTATGCGAGCATGTTATGTGTCCGGAGCAGAGATAAAACCATACAAACGTCAAGCGAGTTAGGCTAATTCAACTCCCGTGGATATAAGAGCACCACATGTTTTGGGATTTTTTGGTACTGGTCTTATAGTCAAATCACTCTTTTTCCTCCCTCTGTTCTGGTTATTAACTAATCAACTCCTCCCCCCCCCCCCTTTACAGACATCTATCACTGTGTTTGCGTTTCCTTACTGTTTGCGTGGCATTACTGCAGCGTATCTTCCACCAGCTGGATTGTGAACACACTGCCCGTTCTCCCGAAGTGTTTTGCCCTTGTATATATATAACTAGGCCTACTTGTAGTACTTCATCCTCAGAGTATTATAGTGTTTCGGCCTGTTTTCTGCTAAGAAGGATAATGTCAATGTGAGGGACAATGATGGTATACCCTCGGAGTTTAAACAGTTAAAGGGTGCGTGCGGTTCTGGTTGAGGTGAGAATTTAGCTTTTAAAGGACAAGCCCACCTTCAATATGGATAAGGATAGAGAGAATGCAGCAATATTAGTAAAACACATCAGTGAAAGTTTGAGGAATATTGGACAATCCATTTAAAAGCTACGAATATTTTAAGTATCTGCGCAGTCATTGCTGGAAGAGAAGACTACTGCAGTGTATGATGTCACATGCATACAACTATATAAGGAAAATAAAAAGAGAATTTCACAAAACTTTACTTTTTTAATAAAGTGCACAGTTCTTTGACTTGCTACTGAAGTATGTTAAGGGTAACATTATTCCCCCTGCCTTCTAAAAGAGAGAAGTCGAGTGTTCTTTTGTTATGGGAGAAAATGGAAATATGTTGAATTTTCTTTATTCTTTCTTTATATCATTGTACTCATGTGACATCACAAGCTATAGTAGTCTTTTCATCCAGCCGTGACTGAGCAGAAACTTCAAAAATTCATAACTTTTTAACGAATTGTCCGATTTTGCTCAAACTCTCACTTATGTGTTCTACTAATATTGCTGCATTCACTCAACCCAGGTGTCTATGAAGGTGAACTTGTCCTTTAACGTTTAGCGAGATATTCAGAAACCACTCTATGAGATGTCAAAGAGCATGTAATTCTAAGGGGTATCAAAAGTTTGATTGATGAAAATAGCTTCTGAAGTGGCCGAGATATCCAAAAACAAGGTGAAACAAAGAGATCCTAATAAAGTAGTGGCCTGTAGTCTTTTATCATTATAACTTTTTTTTTGATATCTCAGCCATTTGAAAACCAATTTTCCTCAAACAAAAAAGAACTTACTTTAAAGGTAGGGGATACCTTTTACAAACCTCCCAAAATGCAGCAAAACATTAAATATGAACCTCAGGGGACTTGTTTAGGCCACTGCTGAGAAATTTGGAAGTCAGCAGTTATCTACAATTTGAATAATGCACAAAACTCAACTACTCAATAGTTCTGTGTGTCAGCCACACTTAAGCCTTTTTGTTGCAGTCTTCTGTATTTTTTATCTATAAACACAAATCTAACAGTATAAGAGCTGATGTAATAACATATAGAGTGTGTGGCAAGAATGTATATAGAAATGTTTGTAAGTTTTGATGAACTTTCTTCACAAAATATACATGATGGACACACATGCAGTGCATGGGTCTGCAAAGGTAGCCTAGTAATGTACTGGAATTTACGGTGAGCCCCGAAAAAAATTCAATTCAAAATCTAACGGTCAAAAAAGTGTACTAAATGTTACCTTCCACTTTCAATACTTTATGGCAGTTTCTAAAATGATACTCTCTTCAACATACCACTGTATTTATACAACTCTTCATTTAAGGCATGCAAATGGGATTCCCTACCTTTAAGAAAGCGCTTAAAGAACAAAAAAAAAAATCTCCAGAACCAAAGTGATAAAGTTAACACAATGCTATATTTGTAAGTACAATTATGGATTTAGTTTCCAGTTTGATTATGGCGGATGACGGGATGCCCAAGGGCGGGGGCGCAGGTGAAGAGGCGAAATGTTCATATTTTCAGCATCTTCTGAAGAAAAAAAAAATATCTCTCACAGATTTTCACATAATGTGGCAGATAGCATCCTTAGATTAATAGAATTCAATTTTGTTCGAAGGGGCAACAATACAGGTGGGGCAAAGGCCCCAAATTCAACAGATTGTTTAAAGAAAAAAAAAGAATTCATAATCAGACGAAGTAGAGTTAATTGACAGTGCTTATTTTTTGTTATACGCAGTGTATGTGTTTAAGTACACACATATATATATACATATATATATATATATATATATATATATATATATATATATATATATATACACACACATATGAACAAAAAAGAAAGCACACAGTTATTGACGGATTTTAAAAATCTTAATTTGGCTCTTTAGCGGATTCCTCAGTGTCACCGGATCCATGCGACTCAAACCCCTGCCTTAGTGGAGGCACGTGTACATCGGACGGTACATCATTCAGCTGTGAATGTCCTCCTTACCGCTTGGGCTCCACGTGTCATCAAGTCAGTAAGTGTAGTCTTGAAGAAAATAAAGCTGATCTTTCGTGGGACAAAAGATCAGCTTTATTTCCTTCAGTTTCTACCACGATGATGAACATCTTCCGTACTATTAAGTTCTGTCATTGTCCATTCTACTTTTTTCTTCCAACAGTTTATTCAATTTATATCACAAGCCTCACTGCTAGCAGGGATTTAGAGGGATTTTTCCCCCCAGAAACCTCAAATCCATCCCCTCATTATACAGAATAAATGCAAACACTCTACACGCATTTACTTATTCTAAATGATAAAAGTCACAACGGTCACTCACACTCAACTGTATTATGGGAGACTTCACCCCGAAGAGAGAGAGAGAGAGAGAGAGAGAGAGAGAGGGAGGGAGAGAGAGAGAGGGAGAGAGAGGGGGAGGGAGAGGGAGAGAGAGAGTATTCTGTATAATAAAAACCGTCCGGTCAAAATAGCTGATTATATGATCAGATGAATCTGAAAATAAAAAAGACCATGTAAGTGGTAAGACATAATGATAGTAACAGAAATAACACTTATGATAAATTATTCAAACAATAATTCTACGATTACTTGCGCTATTACTGTTACTTATGGTAACAATACCAGTAATGATAATAATGATATTCTTCTTTTTTTTTGGCGCAAATCAACTCTATAGTGCTCATATGTACAGAGCAAAGTTAAGACGAAAACATAAAAGTTTTTCAATGTTTTTAATAGTGAAAGAGGCACAATAATGTCACAAAGGCTTTGACGTCATCAGAAAAGCTATTCGAGAGTTTGGGGCAGGCATAAGTGAATGATTTAAATGGTTATTAAGTAGTTGGAATCCTACTTGTCTGATTATATTATATTACTGATCTGCTGGTTTGATGAACATGATCTTTGGTGTACATCCACCATTGGAAATTCGCATTTCATCGCATTAACGTGATTGATGAGGTTTTCTTTATTAAAAAAAAGTATATGAATGAGTTGATATTTGAACAGATTGATCACAAAACGAGTTAATGATTATAAAAAAAGAAAACATGAGATTATTTTTATCAGTTCGAAAACATTTTACTGTTATTGTAACAAGTGCAAATCACTGAAAAGGTTTTATTTTGCTCTATATGATGATGAACTTACTTTAAACTAGGGCTCAGCCCGCTTTTGGGGGATCAGAAAGAGAGCATCGTCTAGTCTTGTCTGAGATGAAGTTTTGTATATATATATATATATATATATAAACTGTTTTATTTACACGATTCTTGCTTCATTTTCTTTTGCTACCTCAAGCGATCAATGTTAAAATTATCCACGTTCAATAAACTCATATCATATCATTTTTCTCTCAGCAGTCCAACACATGCTCGTATGTCTCAAATAAGTGATTTATTAAACGATGATTGATTTTGCCTTATTCCTTTCAATACGCATAGCGCCCCCATGCAACACAAACCCTTGCCTTAACGGAGGTACGTGTGAGAACAACAACCAGTTCACGGACTTCATTTGCACCTGTGCTCCGGGATTTACTGGACTCACGTGTGACCAGACTGACATGACTGGTGAGAATTTTTCACAGTAGTGTAATCGGAAAGGCAGCAATAAATGGCCTGTCATTATCTTAACAGAATGTAAAACTACCGCAGTGGTACAAAATGTATCATAAACTTAATTTTTGATGCAAATGACAGGTCTCTCCGTCAAAATGGCACGATTTTTTTTTTAACAACACCAGTTATATGACATTGCAAAACATGCATTCCCCGAATCAAAATGCATTACTACGTATCATGGCTGTTACTCAGTACTCCTCAGGAATCCTCTGCAGCAACCCTACTTGAAAGAACACATTCTCCCACAGTGTGTTCACAGTGTGTTCACCGTGTTATGATGTGAAAACGCTCGAATTGAACAGTGTGAAGATGAGTTCACACTGTGGTGTGGTTTTCACAGAGTGTTCACATAGTAACGCTTTGTTTCAAACTGTGAACTGACATCTCGCATTGTGTTCACACGATTAAAATGCTCGAATTTAACAGTGTGAAGAGTTTTCACACTGTGTTCACACTTTGGTTCTCACAGTGTGTTCTTTGCAGCAGGGAAAGCCCTTTCAATTACACTGTATACACTGTATTAATATCTGTCCCCGATTTTCGCCTTCAGTGTTTTTATCCTCTTTTAAGGAAGGTTTAAGTACTGAAATGACAAAATGAGACACGTTTTAGTGCATTATTAGCTATTTTCCCGTAAGAATGTTCAAGATGTCAAAATTGATATGATATAACTTGACGATCTCATGACAAACAATTAGCTCAAAACAGCCGTGCATATGTTATTGTTGGATATCAATTTTGATTCTCCAGTTGCACCTGACCCATGTCAATCCAATCCTTGCCTTAGTGGAGGAACGTGTGTAACGGAAGGTGCAGGGTATAGATGTGATTGTCCCCCTTACCGTACGGGCCCCACCTGTCATCTCATCAGTAAGTGCAGGAATATCACTTTATCAGTAATTTTATACTTACTTTATTTCTTCTTATTGGATTGGGTAAGATGATGTGTTGGTTTTATTTCAACCACAGACACTTTTAAACTGAAGATGTATGTTACCGAATAAGGTTTACCCGCTAGCTGATCCAGCTAGTTGACTACTCACGGATGGAAACGTAACATTGTGCATTCCCCTTCTGTTGGATGCATTTAACCATTACAATGATTGCCACAGACTCGTTTCTTCAAAGAGACTTTATCGCAGTGGAGAGAGTACATTGATAATCATAGGCTTCCTCCTCAAAACATCTGTTCACAGAAAAACGATCACTGCAGGGACAACGAGATAAAAATATTACCATTTCATTTACAGGTGTTTCAGATAAAATCAGTGTTCTTGAGTCACGTTTTCAGAACATAGCCTTGAAAAGCCAGCAATAAGTATTAAATGTAATTACATTCTTATGAACCGATTATTTGTCTTGGACGAAAAAATAGATAAATAAATAAATTGCTTGTCTTGATGTTGTCTTGCTATGAATTTTCCTGTTTTACCGAAATTTGTATGAACGTGATACTTTGGATAAATAAATGTATCAAGATTGTGAAAAAGCGAAAATTGAATTAATGTGCATGTGTGTGTGTGTGTGTGTGTGTGTGTGTATGTGTGTGTGTGTTTCTTTTTAATTCTCGATCATCATACTATAATATCATCTAATTTACAGCGTTCCCATGCGATACCAACCCTTGTCAGAATGGAGGTGCCTGCACTGATAACGCTGAGTATACGGACTTCATATGCAGCTGTGCTCCGGGTTTTACTGGAACTACGTGTGAACAGGGCGGTAAGACCAAGGCACACTTTTGACACGAGATGTGTTCAACTTACGTTGGAAAACACCATAATCACAAATTCCTACGTTCAGGGAAACATTGCTGGGCGTTATGCCTTGTTTGCGTTAATATGCCTTGATTGTGTTTCCCCGATGGAAAATTAAACCTACCAAATGTGATATTCTGCGACAAGGCAATGGAAACAAGTGCACGTCACGAGTTCGACACCCAAGTATAGTCCATGAATTATACAGCCCACTAGATATACAGCCCAAGAGTCCTGTAGCCCATGAGGTCGACACTGACCAAATATGGGCCAGAGGACACATTACGCCCAGTGTTGCAGTGTCGAATTCATGGGCTGGTTTTACCTGCTGTCGTTTACTCATGGACCTTATTTGCCTATAAAGTGTCGAACTCACGGGCTGTATGATTCGTGTGCTTTATGACTCACGGACCTTTTTTTTTTCAATGTCGAACTCGTGGGCTGTGTGACTTATGCGTGTTGGTATCGTGGAATTATCTCGTGGAAAACTATGATGGCTACAATCACTTATTTACTGCTCATTCAGAAATAAAATCAGTGATAATCTCATAATCGCCCCAGACAAAAACCCACCAACAATAACAACAACCCAGAACACGTTGATAATAGAAAAAGTTGTTGTTTCAATTCAATTCTGTTCTATTGTGCGTTATTCCCGTCCAACAATAATGAAAATGTGTGGAAAAATTAATAGAAAGAATGCATACTTTGCGATGGCGATCTACTTAATTGCGGAGTTTGTAAAAGGTGTCTCAATTGAAAGGCCACTAAATACACCACTATCAATGACTATGTTATTCAAATTTATCTATTTACGATTAGAATAACGTATAATATAGTAGCTGATGTCTATGTTGCTGGTAATACATTTTTGAAATACGTTAGAGATAGTACTTGTTTTAGAGTGTAGAATACAAGCAAAGTATAGATCTTCGTCTTTTTTCTTTAGTATCCGATCCATGTCAACCCAACCCTTGCCTCAGTGGAGGAACGTGTGTAGCGGAAGGTGCAGGGTATAGATGTGACTGTCCCCCTTACCGCACGGGCCCCACCTGTCATCTCATCGGTAAGTATAGGAACATTACTATATCAGTGATTTTTATACTTTATTCTTGTTTTCAATCATAGCACAATCCCCAACTTTAAACTGGGGATGTGTATAACGTGTAACTGATTATTATATGATTTACCCGACAAACTTGCAAATCACAGAGGGAAAACAAAACACTTTGGATTCCTTTTTCTGTTTGATGTATTTTACCACTGAAATGATCACCCATGAAGTGATCATTGTTATCAAAGAATTTAAATTGAAGTGGAGATAGTACTTTGATTTAGGTCACCTCCTCAAAACACCTAATCACTGAAGAACAACCTCTATAATAAAATGGACAGAAACGGAAGAAATGACCATCTCATTTACATTTTCTTTTCTCACGTTTTCAGAATGTAGTCTTGTTTTTCGTCAGGCAATAGCTATAATCTCGTGAATCCATTATTTCTCGTTAATAGAAAAAAAGTGTCATTTTCTTTTTCTTTTTTCTGCTTGATGTTGTGTTTATAAATTGAATTCTCCTCTTTCATATTTAGGATAAATACATATTTTAAGATGGCTTGGGCGGGCTAAAATTATTATTTTTTTTATTATCGACATTATTTCATTTGCAGCGTTTCCATGTGCTACAAACCCTTGTCATAACGGAGGTTCCTGCACTGACGACGCCGAGTATACTGACTTTACGTGCAGCTGCGCTGCAGGATTTACTGGAACTACGTGCGATGAGAGAGGTGGGGTTTAAAGGACAAGTTCACCTTCATACATATGAATTGAGTGGATACCTTGAAAATCTGTGAAATGAATATTCATCAGTCACTCTACAGTCACTGTCAAAATTCGCACCTAAATGGGAAAGTGTTGCAGAAGATCAATGGCTAATTCCTAATACCACCTACTAAATATCACTACATGTAGTTCATTTTGTGACTTCAGATCGCCTGTGAGAGAGTCGTTTCCCACTAGCCAACGTATCTGGCGCATGCCGATCTGAAATAATGGGATAAGTAACATGTGAGGAAGGTGAGCGTTGCTCCAGGTCTCGATTGAGACGAAAAGGAAGGAATCCACCTCCCGTATGCACAAGTCAGCAATCAGTGACCATGTGGCAAGTGAAAATCACCACATCATCTGGAGAAAGAGTTCTATCCCACGGAGAGACTCTGTGAAAACCTCACGACAGATAAGGGAAGATATCCACATTCGTAAACAACATGGAAAAACTTTCAATCGAGACCTGGGGCAATACTCACTTTCCTCAATATACTGTAAAAAGAGGAATGTTCGTGTGCATTTCAATTTCGCGAATTTCGCGAGGGTCAAGTTTCGCGAAATTAAAAGGCACGCAAAAGTTCTTGTATACACTATATGCATAGAATGTTAAAGGCAACTCGCGAAGATTTCATGCCGTGAAAAAAGGTCATCGGCTCCAATTCGCGAAAATTTCATGCCGCGAAAATATCGTGTTTGAGGTTTGAAGAAACCGGGGTGTAGCCAAGGTTCTCGCAGATCGGAGTGCGCCAGCTACGTCGGCTAGTGGGAAGACAACTCTCTGACAGCGTTCGATCTGAAGAAGCCTACAGATCCAGTAGGCGAAAATCTCATAAAACGTGTAGTTTGCAACTGATTGTGACAAAATGAACTTTTACCTTCTATAGCTGACATTCCAATCAGATGAATCTTTTTTTTTTTAAATCAGGGGCGGATCTAGAAATTCCGTAAAGGGGGGGGGGGGGGGGGCGTGCGCCTATTGCTCCCCCCTCTGGATCCGCCACTGTTAATGGCGGATTTTGCTGTCAGGCTGGACAGTCTATAGGTGTTAAGGAAGTAGTAGGAGAGTGGGCTCCTCTTTATGCAGAGAAATTGAATATTCTTTATTTGCTAGTATTTTCATCCTATTGAAGGCAGCGTGCTCTCATTACAAACGTGCATGCCAACTGTTCCCATTTCCAATTTCAATTTCAATTTCATTTTCGTATTTCTCGATGGAAAATACAAAAAAATATAACAAAATACAACAGTGCCTGGGCGGTTGCCGCTCGGACACCGAGCGTATTTTGGGCAGTGAGTGAAAACTGGTCGGTCGCCGCTGAATTTTTCGCACCGCCCAGCAGTTTTTGGAGATGTCGAGCAGGCTATAAAATCTCAGCATTGATCGAGAGGTGCCCTGTCGATTTCCTGTCGGTCACCGGTCGATTTTGAGTAAAAAAAGATGCGAAATATGGGGATCTTTTCCGCGCGGAGACTGCACAGTCACCGAGCGATGCCCCATTGGCAACTGGACGATCTCCCACCGGCCACCGGCCGAATTTTACAAAATTGCTCAGCGACCGACGGGTGATCGATAAGTTATCTATCGGTGTCCCGTAGACGTACCGGTGGCCGCCGACCGGTCTCTGCCGGAAATTTCTCACGATCTACCTGGGTTTATTTATGTACCTTTATGTGATTTGTGATGTGATAATTAAGACCACTCGATCTATTCTCTTGGTTTTCTTTTGTGCTTTTATTATTTTTGTCTCTATTATTTTTGTTCCCTACATTGCTCGGCAGCGACCGCTCGATTATAGGTCAGTGCCTGGGCGGTTGCCGCACGGACACCGAGCGTATTTTGGGCAGCGAGTGAAAAACTGGTCGATCGCTGCTGAAATTTTAACTCCGCGTTAAAACTTCAGCGGCGACCGACCGATGCCCTAAAAATCAGTGGTACCTGGTCGGTCACCGGTCGGTCACTGGTCGGTCACCAGTCGTTGTCCGACCGAAATTGACTAAAAACTCGCCGACCGGTCGCCGAGCAGGCTGATTTTGAGGGTTGTAACCGTAGCCTAAATACACCACTATCAATGACTATATTATTCTATTTACGATTAGAACAATGTATACTAGTAGCTGATGTATGTTTCAGGTAGTACATTCAAAAAATACGTTAGAGATACCAAGTACTTGTTTTACAGTGTAGAAGACATACACAATATAAATCTTCGTCTTTCTTCTTTAGTATCCGATCCATGTCAACCCAACCCTTGCCTCAGTGGAGGAACGTGTGTAGCGGAAGGTGCAGGGTACAGATGTGATTGTCCCCCTTATCGCACGGGCCCCACGTGCCATCTCATCGGTAAGTATAGGAACATCGTTATGATGATTTTATACTCTGTTCTTGTATTTTATAATAGCACAATACCCAATTTTAAACTTGGGATGTGTGATGACGTGTAACTGATTATTACATGATTTACCCGCTGATCCGGCAAACTTACAAATCACAGAGGGAAACAAAACAATTTGAAGTACTTTTTCTCTTTGATGTATTTTACCAATTATCAAAGAGTTTTAATTGAAGTGGAGATAGTACTTGATATACATAGGTCACCTCCTCAAAACACCTAATCACTGGAGAATGATCTCTAAATGGACAGAAAGGGAAGAAATGTCCATCTCCTATACAGATGCTTCAAATCTTAAATTGGTTTTCGTTTCTCACGTGTTCAGAATACAGTCTTGTTTTTCTTCAGGCAATATAGCTATAATCTTGTGAATCCATTATTTGTCGTGGACAGAAGAAAAAAGTGTCATTTTTTTATTGCTTGATGTTTTGTTTATAAATCGAATTCTCCTGTTTAACAGGGATCTGTATCACAGTGATAAATTGGATAAAAACATACTTCAAAATGGCTTGCATGGGCAGAAATTCTCATTTTTCATTATCGTCATTATTTCATTTGCAGCGTTCCCATGTGCTACAAACCCTTGTCATAACGGAGGTTCCTGCACTGACAACGCTGAGTATACTGACTTCACGTGCAGCTGCGCTGCAGGATTTACTGGGACTACCTGTGATGAGAGAGGTGGGGTTTAAAGGACAAGTTCACCTTCATAATACAGTATATATATATGTGAATTGAGTGAAAACCTTCAAAATTTGTGAAATGAATATTCATCGGTAACTCTAAAGTCAGTGTAAAAATTCGCATCTAAATGTGAAAGCGGAAAGAAGTTAGAGAAGATCAATGGCTAATTCCTAATGCCACCTAATAAATATTACTACATGTATTTCATTTTGTGACTTGGAAAACAAGGAGAGACAGTTTTAAGTCTTAGGTACAGACCTGTTTTGAGAATGTAAGACAAAGTACCTATCTGGACTTTAACTGGATAAGAAAATACCATGATATGATACGACAGAACATAATATATTTTCTTCATGTACATTGGCATTTTTTAATCTATCTCCTAAAGCGTAACAATAATGATTAATTGCATCGTAATTACGGGCAATACGACCTTCTTCCTCCAAACTCTGCATGCAGTCGATCCCTGTCTATCTAACCCTTGCATGAATGGTGGCCTTTGTATCGATCTCCAAGCGTTAGGGTTTTCCTGCGTCTGCAATACAGGGTTTGAAGGAAACGTGTGTCAAGACGGTGCGATTCGAATGATTTGATGTGTCTCACTATGGCCGATTCGACCTGGCGGAAAACCCGTCGTGTAACTGCGGTATCCCAACTGCGCAAGCGTGGTGCTGAATGCATTACTTATTATATATTGCGAGCCGGTCGCCATACAAATCACAAAATCATGCATTGGATAAGAGTTTATTTTGTCATAATCAGTTGCAAATTACCTGTTCTCGATGAGACTTTTGCCTAGTGGGTCTGTAGGCTTCTTCAGATCGAACGCTGTGAGAGAGTCTTCCCACTAGCCGCCGACGTAGCTGGCGCACGCCGATATGAAAGAATGGGATCAGTAACATTGAGGAAAGTGAGTATTGTGTACTAGTATTTCTCCAGGTCTCGGTTGGAAGGAAAAGGAAGGAATCCACTTCCCATATGCACAAGTCAGCAATCAGAGACCATGTGGCAAGTGAAAATCATCACATCATCTGGAGAAAGTGTTCTATAGTAGCAAGACTCTATGTAAAAAATCTCACGACGTAATAATAAGGGAAGTCATCCACATTCGTAAACAACATTGAAAAACTTTCAATCGAGACCTGGGGCAATACTCAACTTTCCTCGATTTATTGCAAAATCAGTGTGTAGCCAAGGTTCTCGCAGATCGGAGTGCGCCAGCTACGTCGGCTAGTGGGAAGACAACTCTCTGACAGCGTTCGATCTGAAGAAGCCTTGAGATCCAGTAGGCGAATGTCTCATCAAACGTGTAGTTTGCAACTGATTGTGACAAATGAACTTTTATCTAGCTGACACTGCAATCAGATGAATGTTCTTAGGCAACATCACGCACTCTTTATACGCGTTTTCGCATGGGACACCGGCGGATTTTGTTGTCGGGTCGGATGGTCCATAGGTGTATCGAGGCTAGAGGTGGAGTAGGCTCCACAGTATGCAGACACACTGAATATCTTTTACCAGCTAGTATTTTAACCTATCATAAGCACCGTGCTATCATTACAAACGTGCCAACGGTTCCCATTTGTTAGGAACATTCCTATTTGATAGCAAAGAATAAGCTGCATTCAACCTTGTGCTCGTATTTTTCTTGACACCTGTTAGAGAGGTGTACGGAAGATTCCTTGTTTGCAACATTTCTCTCTGTTAGTCGTACTTATTCAATTTTACGGTTGTCAGGTAGAAAGCCTATGTTTGTCCTCTCACCTCCCTGGTTTGTCACTAGAGGCTGTGCATGAAGTATGTAAAAACAAACAAACAAATATTTTATTTATGTTCGAAATTCCGCAAGGAGTCAATGACCACGTTGATCTGTTTTTGAATTCGCTGTTGTGTCTGTGTACACATGGACGCTGACAATTGCATTTGAAAACATTTTCACCTAAACTGTGTTCGTATGTATCCCGAGCATATAGTTAAACAAAAGGGAAAAAATGATCAATGATATTAAAGGCATAATTAACCATTTGCAGATGAAACCAAGCATTAGTGCTTCAAAATAGTTCTAAAATGTGAGTTGGGATAGAAACAACCAATGCAAAGATTTGAACCAGTATAATTGATGTTAAGAATGGTTAAATAGACAAAATGTGTACAATAGCATTGATAAAAATGTTTCCAGATTAAACCGTCTACAGTTATGGTTTAATGACAAAAATAGTGATATCTCCTTATATTTCAGACTTAATTGCAAAAATTTTAATATGGTAGGATGTTTTGTGATACAACTGATATACATATATGCATCAAAAGTGATATCTTGAACATTTTTCAAATCACTATCCCAAAGGTAAACAGGACCTTTAAGACTATAACGTTGGCTCCTGTATTCATTCTTATTCCGTCTGCCAGACTGTTTGTTCTCAAACGCTCTACTTGTATTTGGGTATACATTATTATCTATACATACAAATATTCGGTGTTAACGCACAATGCTTTTCCGTCCCGACTTCTGTCAACAATTTTTAAACGACCGTCATTGTCCTTTTCCGTTCCAGCCGTGGATGCGTGCGCAAACAATGAGTGCCAGAACGGAGCAACGTGCACCCCTCTCTCTGACAGCTATACCTGTTCGTGTCCTCTCGGATTTGACGGAACTTTTTGTGACAGAGGTATGTGGAGTGAGGGGTCTCAAGACTATAATATACACAGTTCCATATCATAAAGTTGTCTACGCCTATATAATGCCCTATTCTTTATCAAAATCTGACTCAAGCAGAACAGATGTTATCAGGCGAGGCTAATATTTGCATTTATTTTTATTTTTTTGCAGATGTTGCTACTTTTCTACCTCGTTGCTTTCGAATTGGTTATTCTAATCGGTGGATCACAGGAAATAATTCACAACATTTTGTTCACAGCACTTTGTTTACGTTTTAACTTATCGTTTACACCAGTGCCCGTATATAAAGAGAGTCTGGCCAACTGCTAAATTGGACGCCATGTCGTTACCGCGCGTATTACACGTTACAGGGTTAACGTGTACGCTCAGACGTAACAAAATAACCAAGCCAAATAAGGGGTAGTTAACAATAGGCACTGGGTATGAGCGCATTTTAGTAACGACATGGCTCCTCCAAGATCACGGGACCCGTTTTGACCAATCACAGGCTTCAAAACTCATGAGCCGAAAACCGAGTTGGCCAGACTCTCTTTATATACGGCACTGAGGGATATAATAATAATAATTATAATAATAATAATAACGATAATAGTGAGACTCTTATAAAGCGCACATTTCTACCTAAAAAGATACTCAAGGCGCTATAGAACAGAGTACATATTGTGTCACGTTACAACAGTATCACAGAAAATAATAAGACAATAAACCAACAAACAATAGGCCTATATACGTACACATACTATACATACAGGTATACAATATCGTCAATTCAAATTGAAAATATATATGTCTTGAGATTCTTTTTGAAACCATCAACGGAAGATGCTTCTCTAAGAGATTTTGGTAGGCCATTCCATAGTTTTGGGCCCATATATGAAAAAGCGCGATCCCCCCAATTATGCTTGATTCGAGGTACCTGTAATTTTAGCGAGTTTGATGATCGGAGATTACGTGGTGGTTGGTGAAGATGAAGAATATTTTGTAAGTAGACAGGGGCAAATTTGTGCAATGTACGGTAAACAAGAAGAAGAATCTTGAAGTTAATACGTTTTTCAACAGGAAGTGAGTGTAGGGACCGAAGTATTGGGGTAGTATGCACAGTTTTCTTCTTGAAAGTGAGTAATCTAGCGGCACAATTCTGAAGACGTTGCTGTTTACTGAGTTCTTTTTGTGGAAGGCTGCAAAACAGAGAATTGCAGAAATCCAGACGAGACGAAATAAGAGCATGCATCAGTTTTTCTGCTGCTGATCTAGTTAAATATCTCCGAATTGAGCCCAGGTTACGCAAATGAAATCTTACAGATTGGGATGCATATGAAATGTGGTCTTTGAATGTCAGATTTGCATCATAAACAACACCAAGATTACGAACTTTGTTCGAAGGCTTCATATTACTATTGCCAATTCTAACATAACATGTATCAGAAGTCACTTTAGACAACATCTGTTTGGATTCTATCAGAATAAATTCTGACTTACTGTCATTAAACTTGAGACCATTTCTTTCCATCCATGCCTTAACATCATCAATACATAATACAATGTATGTCAGTTTCATACTCATACAATTTTTTAAGAATATGGAATCAAAGTGTATCAACACATTTTTGTCGTTGTTAGGATGGGAGTGGGAAACCTTGTGATGTCTTTCATATCAAAGTGAAAGAGATGAAAATGTGATTGTTTTTAATACTGTCAACTTCTTCCAGGAATTCTTTCTGGTTCTATGTTGATAGTAGTACAATAGTCATGCGTATAGCAAATTAAGTTGTTATAACAGGATTTGCAGATGGTCGCATGTGTATGTAGTACCTTATTATCTGATTTTCCAGCCGTGAATGCCTGCGAAAACAACGCGTGCCAGAACGGAGCAACTTGTGTCTCCACACAAGACCGGACCGGGTATACTTGCATGTGTTCTTTGGGCTTCAATGGAACTCTTTGTGACATGGGTGCGTGTAGAATAGGTTTACAGTGTGTTTGAATTATGCAATAATGGAAGCTGTAAGACTATATCAGTGCTTCAGTCAGTCACACATCGGGGGGCATTTCATGAAGCGTTTTAGTCGGATGTTTTTCTGACCAACTGTTACAAGCTACTGAAATCCTTGCATCCGATTGGCTGGGAGCAGATGGATGCTTCATGAAATACCCCCCCGTGACTGTAATATAACGTCTTCTTTTTGTGATCTGATGGAAAGACAACGAAAGAAAAATTATAGGATGCTAAAGATTTAAAAACAAGTAGACTTTATCGAATCGTTTCCCCCGATGTGTTCGAAACTTAATAACACATTTAGTTTCTGTATAAGGGAAGGGTTCATAAACTTCTTATCCAGTGGACGTCAAGAGGGTTTTCTATCTAATTATAGAAAGTGGTCGGGGTTTGGGAGAAAATGCGAAATTCCAAAACACCAATTTGCACGTTGATTATACATGTACTGACTTTGTCTTTCTTCAGATAATAAAACTATTTGTTTTATTTTGGCGCACTCAACGTTTATATGCAATGTATACACCTACGCATATACCTTTCATGTAATCTATTTGAGAGTACTTTCATTGAGCAAATTAGGTAGTGACAAAAAATAGATAGTGAAAAAATAGATACTGAATGTTTGTGCGCTATGTAGATTATACTGTACAGTGGAGCCTCAACAATACGTTGTTTCTCCATGGCATAATCATGGTGACATTTGTGATAGTCATGTTGTTGTTCCACACTATGATTTCCAGCTGAAAACACACCATCAACATCTTCTAGCGGGCTCGGGGCCACCCAGAACGCCACAATGTCGCCGATGACCACAGGACGGGGTTGGGTTCGTACACCAAGTATGTTCTGGACGTCCATCATGATGCTCGTTGCTGCGGTCGCCGCAGCAATATTCGTATTTTAGTCTACCTAATAAGCTTTCAGAGAATGTTAATGCCCCCAAACAATTTTCAAGATGTGGAACATTTTCTTACTTTCCTGGTAGAACAGATTATTGTCGAAATATTTCATCCAAAGTGAGTACCAGACCACTGAATATTAATTCTGAAAGTGGAAAATATTTTAAACATAAGAAGGTTAAATCCCCATCACACCTTCCCCTTGCTCGTTCTGTCTTCACTCTAGTCTCCGGTTTACAGTTAAGTACCGGTCCGGTAATGTGATATTATTATCATTATTGAAACAAGAAATCTCTTTCCACAGACATCATGATGACTAAAGTGCATCCCTATGCTTTTTTTTTAATAAACGGATTATATGAATACAAGTAGAAGTATTGATAGAATAACAAATTTACGTATGTAAAATAAATATTGCCTGATAACGTATTGTTTAAGAAATAGTTCTTGTCAATGATGTGGCTCAAATAAGGAAAGTAACATTAGATATCATAAGAAAACTGATTAGAACAGTTTTAAAAGCATATTGCTTGGTGTATCAGTTCCAATGATCATGTACATTATTGAGATAACACATCTATACATCTATTTGAGTTTTGTATGAACTTCATGTCATCTTCTCTATATTTCGCAAGCACTGTTCCTGATATTCGTTTGGGTAATGCATGTCTCTATATAATTATTGCAGCAGGTAATTTGCACTTTGTTGGCCAGTGACACTGTCCCTGCATGTAACTACTTGATGATGAGTTACTTGGACACAGTGGTATATATAATTTAACTTATAATCTTTCAATAATACTTGTGTCGGCTAAAATCATTCATCATGCTTATCTGTCTTCCTTTTTAAAGCTATTGCTAGTTGTGCATTTACTGACAAACACTGAAATAGGCGTGACTAGACTCAGAATCATCTCTGTTTGTATTATGCAGCTGGTGAAGTTAATATCTAGAAACGAATGCGTTTGGTTAGTGTAAGATTCGTAAGAAAATGCGGAAAATGTTCGAAGTCAAGTGAAAAGCTCTAATAATCATGTCAAGGAAACGGTAGCATAAATTTAATGCATGTTATGTAAGGAATGTATAGACAAGAACAATGTATTTCGACAACATACTTTTCTGTCGAGAAACAGTAAACTATCTCTTATTTCAATTCTAAACGAATAAACACGTGCCGAGTAAACTTTGTCATAATTGTCATACATCTACTCTGTTTTTATGTGCGTTTGTATGTGTGTGCATGTGTATGGGATATGCATAGGCCTACCAATTATACCAAATGCAGGGATCTGAACGACAAAGTCGTGCAATAGTCTGCATTGCTGATGACTTTTCTAAAATTTAGCATCCTGAATTCTGCAGGCTATGTGCATAGCCCAGCCTATCATATATACACAGGGTATCACGTTCGAGCCTAATTGACATAAATATGTTTTCACATTTCACTTGCTAGTGACTTCCACCTCCGACTGTTGTACCTGAGCGTCATTAAAGTTTACTGCAAAAGTTATGTTTGTGTCACTACGAATACAACACTGACGCTGTGGTATATGGAATATCTGTGTACTAGTATATATTAGTTGTATGATATGTACGTGTATACAGTGACGTACTCGTATATATGTATAATAATATACATGTATATGATATAATATATTCATATACAGCAACGCCAGGAGAAAAACCACCTACAAAACAACGCAACAGCTGCGAACAAGGCCAATGAAAGTGCAGTGGAAAGCTACGTCTTTAGAGGAGCAATCTGCCATATTCGTATACTTTTTACTATTACGCTGTCACAAACTGGTATAATACGAAAGATGTTGAATCACTTTACACTTGCATTACATACTTACCTTTTGTATAAAATAATATATATATATATATATATATATATATATATATAATATATATATAAATATATATATATACAGTATATATATATATATATATATATATATGTATATATGCATGTCAGTGTGTGTGTGTGTGATGTCCAGTGTTTAATAGCAACATTGATTAAGTCCGTTTTAATGTAAAAAGTTGCCGTTTTTCATGTTGGATAAAGTTTGATAAAGACTCAAAATTAGGAATTTTGGACTTGAATTTTCTCATTGTGTGCAGCGACTGTGACGGACGAAAATGAATTTGTCACAAATGACTAAATTTACAAACTTTGATCGAAAATGATCCGCGAAAGAAGAATAATGAAACTAGGATTGGCATATTCCTGGTTTCTCGGGACGAAATTGAACAACAAATCTAGGCTATTTAATTGAAAGAAGTTTTGCTGGATGTTCTTGGCAGGTGGCAGAGGACGCGGGGCTTATACATTCATTTACAGACACACATACACACACACACAAACCCTTATGCATATATATATATATATATATATATATATATGTATATTTAATTTATGTCAAATGGGTGGGTGTGATTTCTATGTGCATGTGTGAGTACAAGTATGTCTTGTACATATTAACAATCTATGATCTGCACATGTCAACGAAAATTCTCCCACGATATTCGTCACTTTGATGGGGATGAATAAAGCGGACTCATTAACATGATTATGTTATAAGTGCTGTCTGGGGCAAATTATTTGTATAGGGCCCCATTTCTCTCTCTCTCTCTTCTTTCGATCTTTAAAATAATAACAACAACAACATGATTATGTTCCCTGCGTTTATGCATCATTTACGGCAACTTTTATTTTTTGTCCTTTTTGAAGGTCGATTATTGTTTTTTGGTGTTAGCAGTTTTGGCATACCATTGATCCGTTCAGCAACCAGTACGGCTCATAAGCGCACTTGATCGTCTTGTTCTCAGTCTCTAGTGGAGTACGCTTAATTAATCACATGGAAGAAAGAAAAAAATATTAATTATAAATCAAAATGAGAACGCTAAGCACAAGTGTCAGCTGTGATGATGGTCCTCCATATCCAGCTGTGAATCAATCAATATTTAACTCACCTACGTTGCTCCACACAAATTCAATATTCTCAAAAAGTACGCATACGTTTCAAAAAACCCTTTACCGAGATGAATAAAGTGGGCGTGTAGTATGGAGTAATCAACCGAAGAAATATAATGCATTTGCTGCCATAGGTTCTAAAAGTGCAAGTGGAAACATCTTACATTTTGGGATTTCCTACTCTGAGTGTAAGTACAATCATTTTCATTTAGATTCCCCCTTTTTAAAGGGGATGGCTAGTAACTGATCAGTGGGAATCAGTTGGAATGCTCGGGTATGATTGTTCCAATCCTTGTGGGATTCATTTAAGAGTACATTATAATTATATCTATTGTTGTGTGAAAATTATTTGCTTCAGAATGGTCGCATATTCAAGTAATGTGCAGGTTAATGTTTCCAGGTTAGCATGCCTGTAAAGTGACGGAGCATTAAACTGCACATTACTTGAATATGAGACCATTCTGAAGCTAATAATTTTCACACAACAATAGATACATAATGTACTCTTAAATGAATCCCACAAGGATTGGAACACTCATCCCCCAGCATTCCCACTGATTCCAACTGATCAGTTACTAGCCATCCCCTTTAAGTACATATACTGGAATTACGTAAAGGTGGAAATTTTCGTTAACTTCAGTTATTGTCAGCTTGAGTTTTGTGCTAATAATTTTGTAGATCTTTTTATTTGAACATTGATAAAAGGTGGAAAACACAAGATTGATAGGAATGCCGTCAGCACGCCACGCCGGTGGCATAATGTAAATTTACATTTATAGGGAGCAAGGCAGAGCAATATGTTACGCCGTCCAATGCTGTTAAGAAGATAATGTTTTGTTTTGTTTTTGCATCGCACTCACTGGATTTTATTTTCACAGTGATACATCCAAAGTAATCAATGCAGGACATACAGCTTATGTTTTCTATATAGGTAGGAGTAATCTTTGGTTACAACATATTCATCGTGTTGTTGTTATTGTATCACTTACGATATGCAGAACATGAAATACGAACTACAAATACATTAACTGGCAATCATGCAATATCACCTAATGTGAATGGGTTCATGATACTGCACAGATTGTAGCACAGGGATTCGCAAACTTTTTATTGTTTCAAATGAAGGGGTTGTATTTTCCCTTTACCTTCAAAATACATTGAAGAGATAAACTTGAGTTATACACTTTGTAACTTCCATGATTTCTTGGCTATGGTACATTAAATGGTCCGTTTTTGGACACCCAGAGTTTTCATGCATGCACTCACATACAGCATAGAAAGAAAAAGAAGCCCGTTTAATACGAATATCAAACTAGCCCAATGCCTTATCTAAGTATTTCATACACTACTGATATATTCTTGTACTTGAGGATAAAAGCCTTTATTCAGTAACAAGTTTCCATTTTATGGACACATAATATTCTTTGAGGGGCGCATATTTGACAAGCTTTTTGCTTAATGGATCTTTCTATTTTCTAAGAACATGTTCTTCATTGAAATGGAATAAAAAAGTGTATGAACATCAATTAAAAAGGATATATATCAAGTTATTTATACGATAGTTCGAAGTGCATTATAGATTTATATCTAAGTTTGTTGGGGTTTTTTGGAACAAATTAATACATCGTTTTAACATAAATATGCTCATCTTTTTACACACTGGGGTGGAATCTGAGTTCGACATTTTTTACTAGATACCCAGCTCAAAGTTTATTGCCACGCACACGGTATAGACATTGTTTTCCACCATTGCATACCTATTTTTATTAGTTTTGTAAGTAACTGAAAAAGAGTGGCTAAGTGCAAAGAATTTTGCATTTCTAACAGATCTTGTTAATGCTTTTGACAATAATGACCTCTCAGAATTATACCCCTCCCATCAAGCACAGTGCCCGTACATATCGACATCAAAGCCACAACAGAAATATAAAGACGCAATTACTATGATTGTATCATGTATTGTTGATTTTTGTATAATTTTGGAAACTTTGCTCACACAGGTGTTACGTATATGACCTTGTATCTTTTTGTATGGAAATAAAATTGTTTGAATTGAACTGAACTGAAGTGAAGTGAACCACTACCGCTACCGCTACCACCACCAGGAAAAGATGATGTAATGGCTTTACTGGACCTGGTTCTGTTCTGGTGTGTGGTGTCATCTGTCCAAGACATCGCTTTTGCGCGATCCTCAGGTGCTCCCGTGTTAACAAACCCGGAGGTCTGCGAAAGTTTGACCCCAGGCCACGGGAGTGTGTCCCCTCAACTAGGGCCGAGCCCGTACACGATAGATGTGAGCAGCACATACAGACCAGGATCTCCACTTACAGGTGAATCCGTATTTCAGAGCCACGTGCAGAGTGGTGTTCTTCTTCTTCTGGTATTTCTGGCTATTCTGAAAAAAAAAATGCTCAGAGTTTGCCTCTTTAAAAAAAAATGACTTGACAATGTAATAAAGGCATAATTAATTAATACTGTTTACTGAAGGGGATTCTCCCTTTTCGAAGATTTTTTTTTCGATTTCATTCATTATATGTTGCTTGTATTGTAAATCCTAATTATTTTAACGTTATGCACATGAATATCTGTTTGTTTGTTAAAATCACTTTGTGTACAGATAGAACAAATCGTCGGTGTTTTCACGAAGTGGCACGACCGGCCAAAATCGAGTAAATTTTTGATTTTAAGTTTTTTGCATATTATTATAGTAAATACCGAGATCTACAACCTGACAAATTTTTGAACCTCAATCTCAAATAATTACGTAATAATAACGACCGTGTCACTTCGTGAAAACTTCGACTGGTCGGTCTATGATTTTCACGAAGTGGCACGATCGCGGGTTGATGGTGCGTATACGCCGGACGTCATCATAAATCATTTATCTGTCAAACGTCCTCGTACGCGCGCGTCTAAAATGGCTGCGCCCAGAGCAACGGAAACCAGACAGATGAAATCGGTAAAGTTACATTTCGCTCTGTATTGACACTTTAATTGTTCGAATTTTTTCACATTCTTAAATGTAGATTTATAAATGAGGAATTAGAATATCAAAACAGCGTGAATATGTACTCTTGCAGATCACATTGACTTCGTTTGGCGCTGTCCTAGCTTCGTGATCTACGTGTGCAGTCCCACATCTATTATTCGGTGTAAGTGGAGAATAGGCAGGGAAAGTGATTCGAACTAAAGTCAAATGAACACGTCTCACATTTGCATCGAATCTAAACGCACTTACTGGTGATATATTGCGATTTTATTGTTACCTGTATTACGAGCTCAAATATGTAATGCTACGACCTACTTCTTCCCAGGTGGCAGGTAATTTACCTATCTTATCTTACTTGATTATGCAGGAATTTAGATCCATAACTGTTACAGTGTTTAACAGGGAGTCTATATCTACTAGGCCTACAACTTCTACATCTAATTAAGATAGTTAACTGTGTTACAGTGTTAATAGTGTTCTTGAATACCGTTGGCGTTACCTGTCCAGGTTACTCTAAAAGTGATATTATATCACTGACTACCTTTGAATTCTCAATGGAAAAAAAAAAATGATTTTATAGACTTACTTCTGCGAAAACTACGTCTAACGTTAAATCAGGGAGGTCATCTTCCCACCTCCCTGTCTAAATTAAGGCGTTACCAACAATGAAGAGTTTGATAATGTTGTCGTGAATACCGTGCCAGCAAATTTGATTTGGATAGACAACAAGCGAAAAAAAAAAAAATTGTTGTGCAATGTTTATGCTCAGCACCTGAATTCATAAGTTGTTCTATCATGCTATATTATGAGCCTAAAAGCCTCAATGTAGACGTAATTGGCCAAACGTGGCAAGTACTTTTGCCTTAGTTTGCGATTTTTTTTCGTTTTGTTTGTTTTGATTTTCTACTATCTATGGTTCTTTGAAACACAGAGGGTTTGGGGGATGGAAGCTGGGGATTTAGAGCTGGGCAAATTGTAAAATTAAACCAGAGTGATGTTCATAAGCTTCAGATTCTGGTAAGCCGTAGAATATAGACCTGAAAGGGATGGTGGGGGGAGGGGGGGGGGGCAGTATGATGTTTTGCAAATCTGTGCATCAATTTTATGATCTTACGAACTGGTAGTGATGGAGTTTCATGTGACTGACATCTTTCATTCATCTTCCATTACAAACAGATATTGAGGCATTTGTGTGGACAACCCAACTACTTGCAGACTGGAATGCAATGAGTGCTGTCCTTCGATGATGGGCTACTTTACAGTATTGTACTCCATACCGCATTCCTGTAGATTTCTCCTATCATCTCAAGCTTGAACAAGAACCGTAAGTTACATTGCTATCTGTCAAGGATTTAGACAGACCAGTAATAGCAGTGTGTGATAGACAGTGCAGGCACACTACTAGTAATAATAATATTAATAATATGATTTGCCACATACTGAAATAATTGTTATGTCTTACTCTTTCTTTAATTACAATTGTATTTGTATTTTTATGAATGTGAAGCACTGACATAACATGGGATCCAACATTTTGACATCAAATTACCTGTAGTCATGTTGCATTTTGGTATAAAGGCAATGCTGTCCCTCAGTCTGTTTTGATATGTAGCAGTATGTATTTCTTCAGTGTCATGTATCTTTCAGGAGTGTTGTAACTGTAGTTTTGTGATTGTTAGTTTGATTATTGTTGTGTTTTTTTTTTTTTTATGGGGGGGGGGGGCAAGGGAGATGAGGGAGAACAGTTGTACACTCTGTACTGATATGAGATACCATCAACTTTGCAAAAGTCAATGGCACATACTGTATGACAAATTCTTGGCAGAGACGATGAAAATGAACTGTCTCAATATACATTTATAGTTTTATTCATGTCAATGTGTTTTTTTTTCTTTGTACACACAGAAGTCAAATGTCTGAGACATTACTTACATGGAATTGACTATGTCACTGATTTTCACTTGTGATGTCCTGCTTTCTTTATTCTTTACTTTAGTTCTGCTCCTGATTCTAATCAACAATGTGTTCATTCACCATTTTGTCTGGCTTAGCATCCTCTTCTTACTGCACTCAAAGGTTACATTGTGCACCACCATGCTAAAGGTGAGCAAGATACAAACAGCAATCCATCCAACACCTTTTCATTTAGTATTTGGTTTTATTTTGTCATAGACAATTACTAAGAAAATCCAGTGTCAATGGACAATTAGGTGTAATCCTAGTACAGTCTTGTTATGCACATAATCACATTGATTTAAACTTTATGATTAAAAAAAATGCATAATTAGCACTTTTGAGTAAAACATTACCAAAGTGTTAATATGAAAGGAACATTATCATATAATTATTTTCTTAGGGTAATCGGTGTAGTTTTAAAAATGTGGAAAATTAATTAAGAAGTATGTTATGACTGTTGTATCAAATCTCATCATTCCCCTCTGCAATGGGGAAGTAACATTGTCTGTGAAAAACAATTGTTCCTCTTTGCATAGGGAGAGAAGCAGATAACAACTGTCTACTGGAGAAAGCCAAGAGAAACCCGAAACAGCTACAAATGACTAGGGTGGCTGAGCTGAACATCTGCACTAAAATCCAAGCCATGGGATCATCATGGAAGGAGGTCATAGCAATATGTCACAACAATCACAGAGTTGCTCCTCACAGCAGCAGCAAACTTTTCACAAGAGTGTGTGCCTAATGAATGGACAGGCAGGTTCTGGCAGAACATTATCTCGATGTTCTTTTTGATTTTCTATTTAATGCCTTTGGGTTTGTATGTGTGCAGAAATGGGGAGGGGGGAGGGTTGTGGTGTCATGAAGTAGGACATCACTTTTAATAATTATGATAATGATATAATAATAATAATAATAATGATCATCATCATCATCATCATAATCATAATCTTAACAATAAAAATAGTAATAATTATAATAACCAAAAGTGCTTATAAAGCTTATGGAAACATTCTGTATTATGCCTTTTGTGCTCAAGGATAGAAATGATCGAACAAAAACATACAATTGCAATTACAATGATACCTTGTTTAACGTTTAGACTGTAATGACAGGTGTTTGCAAGACAGACTTAGATATGTCAACATTTGCAATTCATTTTAAATTCTGGGTAAGATTATTCCATATATGGTAGAGACATTACAAGCAAATGTATGCCATTGCTTTTTTATTCAGAATAACAAATAAGACACTACCTTTTGAACAAAGGTTTGTCTCTGGTGTGTTTCCTATTTAAAGTAGTTCTTTCAAATAGTGTGGATTCAAAAGTTAATATCAACATTTTGATCTGTATATGAATTTTGACTGGAAGCTAGTGCAAGCTTGTTAGAACCGGTGAAATTTTTGTTCATGTTTTTTTTTTTTTTTTTAGTTTGGACACTACTCTTGCAGCAGAGTTTGGAATAGCTTGTAATCTCTGTATCTGTTTGACTGGCAATCCACAAAGTAATTAATGACAAAATCAACATGTCACATTAAGAAACCATGAACTGAATGTACTGCTGTGCATTTATTAGTAAAGTCTCAAATTTTCCAAATATTGTATGTGAAAGAATCAAGGAGACATTAAGGGACATTAATCCTACATACATTGTACTGTATCTCTCACTGTCACCTTATTCACTGACATTACTCTTGATAACCATCAATCCATGGGTCTCTCTATACAGCTTTGTCACAATGATGCAATCCTCAATTTCCACTGTATTATGCTTCCCCTCTCTGACTTTAAACAGTGCTCTTCACAACAAAACCATACCAATGTTAAATACCATATATATGTCTCTTCTTTTACTTTGTTTATGAACCAGCTCTCCCATCAAACTATTCATTTTGTCTCCCTTAGCCCAGCCACCATTAGGCCAAACCCATAAACAATTTTCAGTATGTTTTAATTATGCCTACCCCAGCATCTGTGACACCCACAGCAGACGTAAACTAAAGCCAGGACCAAGTCAAGTCAAGTTGTGCAAGTTAGAAAGGTATTAGTAGACTGCAAGAGGGATATAAGCAATTGGTTGCTTACATTTCCTCAGCTTGCTCTCTCTCTGCAACTAAAAAATGACTGATAAACTTTGACAGAAAATGTTTTTTTTTTTTGGATGATAGATGTACTGCAGTACACAGCCATATTATTGCAGTCTGTGTCCACATCAGAAATTATGGCCTAGACATCATTATGTATGTCTTTTAATATTGTATATTGTTGTGGATTTTATTTTTGAAACAATGATGAGTAAATGCAGATCTGATAGCCACTTCTTACGGAGCTTAGATAAGGAACTTTGTATATGGTATCCTCTAGCAGTGAAAGAAAAGGAAGGGAAACATGAGGATTTTCATATCTTGCAAAATAACATGGTATGGTAATAAATTAAATTTCAGGCACATACTGTGCATAATATGAGTGCTTACAAACTTTTACAAAGTTAGGGAAGATCAAGACTGTTTGCAGAAGATTTATAATACACTTTGTGAACTATCACAGCAATTTAAACATCGATTAGTTCAGTCACTGTCTACAAGATTGTATTGCTTTTAATATGAAGAAGGTTATCCATACCAAATCAGCTAGTGTCTTTGTAATTATGTACTTGTATTCATATCATCAAATTCTAGATTGATTATAAAGTTAATGTTTGGTAAACAGCATTTGATCAGGTTGAAGTTAGGTGATGGGATATGGAAGGAGGTGGAACATTTTGATTATCATTTTGTAAGATTTTTTAGCTTTAAAGGCAAAAGTCAGTCTAGTCTCATACGTCTGACTAACATTTTTGAATCTACAAAAAAAAAAGAAATATTGTAGTACCCTGAATGCCATGAAATCTAGATATCAAGGTGGGTGATACATACAGAGCTTAATATAAGTGTTAGAACATAACAGAAACCTTCGTTACATCTGAAAAATAAATGAAAGGTAATGTACTGTACCTTAACTTCATTCAAGTTGGAATCTGCATTATATGAGTAGTATGATCCACGTATAGTTTATTGAAAAGCCATATTTAAAACTCGTGTACACACGTACAATGTAGTAATAAATCTATGAATGAGAAAAGATACCCAAATAAAACTCATTTAGTTTTTATGTAATTTAAAAAGTTTTGTAAGGTGTCACGTGTAGGAAATAAATAGAGAGAGAGATTGTGTGTTTGTTTGTGTGTATGTGTGTGTTTGCGTGTATGTGAGGGAGAGAGAGAAAGAAAGCGAAAGAAAGGGTGGAAAAGAGAGTGATATTACCAGCGCAGAATTATTTTCTTTACAAGAATGACACATTCACAAAACAATAGAGCAAATTGATTACATTTCATATTCGAAAACAACATGCTTCGTGGTTATAGCACGAGATACAGTAATGCTCCGAGGAAGAGAGTGAATCTTGAAAATTATGATCCGAAATAATGTGCATAAAGACCGATGCAATGAGCTGAGAGCAATGATCAATGTGTAACATATGAAGAACAACTCAATAATAATGCCTTTCTGCGAATGGATGAGAGATTTAGAAGGGGGAAAGAAAAAAAAAGTACCAAACAAAATCTTGATACCCAATTCATATCACTAGTATACAAAGGAGCATCGCTAATGCGCGCGCTCGATTATGTGCGCGCGCGGCTATGAGAAATGATGAAGATAACCTAACGCGCAGCGCGTGCGCGCCGATGGTGTCACTTCGTGAAAAATGAAATCCGCACCATGCGCGAAGAATCAAAGCGGCACGGCCGACGGTGCCGGTTCGTGAAAATATTGGAAGCGTTGTTTACGTGTTTTTGTGTTTTCACGAACCGGCACGACGGACTTTGCCCGATATTTCAACGAAACTTTTGTTTTTCACGATGAACCAAGAACATGAAACACACAAACAACTCCTAATCTGTCGTGCAGTGTGATATTTAGGTAACTGGACGTGAAATGTAGGCGCAATCATGGATTTTGCAAAGGCAAAAACTTCAAACGCGATTATCTCGAAACTTACTTTCGCGACTCCGGGGCCGGCTGTGCCGGTTCGTGAAAACACCAGCGAAATATGTATGTCCAAGCACTAAGAAAAAAAAAAGACCGATGAAAGATAGACAAAACAAGAAAAGAAAAACAGACAAGAAGATAAAATGTGCACTCATTGCTTTCTTTTCATCAACTTATCAATGTCGACGTACTATAGTGACAGTCACGTCTTCAGCGAGTTTCAAGGGTATACTGCTGCAGGTCCGTCGCGTCGGGACTCACGAGATCGTAGGTACGTGGAACGACCCCGGTACGGCGAACTTCCACACAGCATCCTGTGGATCGGCAATCAACAACGTAGTGACACACAGCAACAACCTTGAGAAAGATGGCGTCGGAAATTCCTTCGTGTGGACACCCCCTGATGTGGGTGTTCAGGGCATTTATATTGCGTAAGTTTTGTCCAAATGTATGCAGTAAAAGACTGTATCTGACGCAGTCAGTATGTGCGTGTGTGTGTGTGTGTTTACTGGAAATACATATATAGATGATGACTGGCGGGGGAGGGAACATACCGAATGTTCCACCTGAAGGGTTTGAAATGCTATTGAGGGAGGTTACAAATCCCGAGACGAAGTCGAGGGACTTATAGCCTCCCGAAATAGCATTTCAAACCCTGAGGGTGGAATGTTTGGTACATGTTCCCGACAACAAAAGTCATCATCTGTTATGATATGGGTTAGTCAAATACGTCAACGTCAATGTCAACCACCAGCACAACGAACGCACTCGATCGCTCGCTCGCGCAGAGCCAAATTCACTGTGCGCGCTGTCCTAGGCCTCCTGTCATTTGCTACGTGAAAATGTTTTCCCATGGGAGAACATTACAAAGAATATTCGCCCATGGGCGAACGTAACGAATGTGCCTCCATCACGTGACTGTGTTTAGCCAATCACTAACCGGTATTTGACTAACCCATTTGATATTGTACATTGAAACATACGCCAAAATAGTTTTATGCTCAATTAGAATGTGAGCGAAAGCTGCCTTCTGGATTTTTTTAATATAATTAAAGGACGAGACGAAGAAGCGCGTTCAAGTATATAACAATGCTATCTACGGGTACGATCATTTATTTTGTTCAAGAAGTGGCGCTTTTCATAAATTACTTTTACTAATTGACGTTCAATTGTATTACATTTGCTAAGAATTCTCAGATATTTGTACATTTTTGCGGACGATTCCTGTATATAGGCCCTACTTCATTGCTCAACACGTCTTTCTTTTGATAAATAATTACTCATAGAATTACCCTATTGAATTCCCAATTGAATCCCTTCCCCTGTTGAATCCCATGTTTCATGTTAACACCCCCTGTTTTAGTCCTAATGTATCGAGATCTGCATGACAAAGTTTCATTTTGAATCAGAGTGACATCCCATCAACAAAATGCATGCACAAGGACTAAAATGCCACCCCCTTTCTATATACACTTGCAGGTAATTGTGTATCATGCAGCTGGCGTGGATGCTTAGGCACAGACAGACACACACACATACACGTACACACACACACACACACACACACACACACACACACACACACTTATTACAGAACATGTGTATGTGTCATTAGCTCAATCTTATATCTTATCAGAGACGGCGCGCCATACTCTGAAACGGTTTATATACTTTACCATTTCCATAAATGAATCGAGACAATCAAAATCCTTTGCAAACGCTAATTTTCAACAACGGGATACTTTTTCGCTTCATCATATTTTTAAACAGAAAGCACTGAATTATCTTTCCAAAAAGACGTTAGTTAAGAATCATTGAATCAGACTGGAAAATGATTATGTCTTTTGACGAACAGTATGTTATAGGAATTATAAGTTTGAGTTTTTATCATTATTCTAACTACATCTTAACGAGCATTTATTTTGTTTTTGTTTTGTTCTCCACAGCGCAACATTTGTGCAAGACTTTGATGTGTTTTGGGTAAATGTGACTTCAGACATCATTGTAGGTAAGATTTTTGTTTAGTTTCTAAAAGGAATGTGTTTCCCATTATTGCCTTTAATTCCATGAATTCGGAAAGTAGCGTTTAGATTATAGATGAACGTGTGCGTATAAATGTCGTGATTTAAAGCTGTATGTAACTGAGCCTGCAGAGCTACAAGCCAAAACATGTCATTATTGTAACATTGGGCAGCAGATAAGGACATACTTATCTCCAGATTAACTGTCTCTTGTAATAACTTTCATGGGAGAAAATCTTTTTCTGTAAGGTAAATCATGCGAAAATTATCCACCTTAACACCTGTTTTATAGACGTGTGCGAGACACTCGACAGCCAGATATGTACAGGGCACGGCGCATGCGTGAGCGCAGCGACGGGGAGTGTAACCTGCGAGTGCTTCTATGGCTACACGGGTGCGACGTGCTCCGAAGGTAATACACGTTGTTATTTGACAGCAGAGTTTACTATTTTCCCTGCAAAAGACGTCAAACGATATGTAATAATCAATATTGCACTGATAAACGATGTGCATAAAGTCTGCAACTGTTATGTGACACTCAGGAAGAGTGCGAGTATATCTTTTTTTTTCACTTTCCACAGTTGCACAACAGACCCTGCTTTTAGCGATGAGGTTTAAAGAGGCAATTTCTCCCAAGTGACTCTTCATGCACTGAAAAAGATTCTGACCTGCTATGATTTTGCAAATTTAGCTAAGTTCGGCGTAACATCACATCAATAAATGACGCGACCAGCAACAGGGTTTTGTTTTGCTTTTTGTTTTGTTTGTTTGATTGATTCTTTTTTTCTAGCGTTGTTGGCATGGTTGGTAAAACTTTGCAGGTAAAAGATTACAGCTTTTTCACGCAATTTCTGTTACGTATGAATGGATAATTTCCAGTGTTTTTGTTCAACACGGCGTAAGAGTTAGTGAGTGGTGGAATGAGCAGGTAAATATTCTGTGCTAGAAATAGTAGAAGTATAGGAGTGGTGGTGACAGAATAGAGCAACAAAAAATACAATCAGTAAAATTATCGTGACATTCAATAAAAAATCAGTAGTAAGTATAAACATCCAATTTATCTTTACAATCAAAATGTGTTATATTGCTTAACTGTCGAGCAGTCACTTTTGGCATGAATATATTTGTATCCCAGAGGTACCCATGACAACAGGGAATCCACCCACAGCTTCGACGGAAGGAGGTAATTATTATATTCTCGGCACAATATTATTGACCATCCAGTGGGCACGTTTGGCCTCCAATGAAATCGTCATTAAAAAAAAAGTCGATGATATTTTTGAGATCCCGGTCCCGAGGAGGGAAAACGACAATCAGTCAATCTAACAGAATTCACCTTATTTCATGATGATAGCGATAATGATCAATTTTATAATAATATCAAAGATGATATTAATGATAATGATAATGGTAATTATGTATTAGGAGGCCACGATGCCACCACGATACCTTTAACTCATTTTTCTTTCAATGTTCATTTTATTGTCGAAACATAGCGGTGAGTGGTACAATTTAAACAGCACTGTTCAACAACTTTCCTTAACCCTAACTAGGCCGGGCTATCTAGGTAGATGATAGAGCTGGCCTCCCAGGCCCCCCCCCCCCCCCCCTCCAGATCTCGGCCGTCGACCGCGCGATCGCGACGAAAATTGGCACACACATTGCCTATGATGTAATCTAAAGTACCATGGAGTTAATTTTTTCAAAAATTATCATTTACACTAAATTATGCTAATTTATGCATAATGATGCATGAAATCAGACAATTTGGTATAGATCACTAAATAAAGCTCAAAACAGGCACATTTTTTGTGTAAATATTCTTTTTAGTGTCCTTAGCAAATGTAAGAGAAAAAAATTGCGCAATCACAAAAAGTATTTTATTGTGTTTTAAACTTCTTATGTATTTCCTTGTTTTTCGACTTAATGTTTTTCATTGTTTTTTCGATGAAATTTGTCCACGACATTGTTTCCAACAAGAAAATATGTAATTAATTGATTTTAATCGATAAAACCCCAAAATAATCTTGCTTTTATGAAATTTGCCTGTAAACACAGTTTGCATTGAAATTGTACACGAATTCACGTTTTTGAGCAATTTTTGGTCTGACATGCACGTGCATATTTATGCGCAACTTCGGAACCGCGCGCCCGGGCATCGCAAATTTGGTGTCAAAAGATGCGGGAGACTCAAAAGAAAAAAGTCATGAAACATCGCGGCGATAGCTTCTCGCGATAGCGATACATCGCGCGAAACGTCGAGGGGGGGGGGGGGGCTCGGAGGCCCCCCCCCCCGGCCTAGTTAGGGTTAAAATACAGTTATGGCTTAAATATCGAGCAGTCACTTTTAATATGTAATATTTGCATCCCAGAGGTACCTATGACAACAGGAAAACCATCGACAGCTCCGACGGAAGGAGGTAATTACATTCTCGGCACAATATTATTGACCATCCATTGGGCATGTTCGACCTCCAATCAAATCGTCACTCTGTCCGGTTTGTGCACGACATCGATGGGATTTTCAGATTCTTGTCCTGAGAAGGGAAAACGGGGGCATCCCACGAGACCGACACCCACGAGTCATACGGTCCACGAGACCGACATCAATAATAGGTCCATGAGTCATACAGCCCACGAGTTATACGGCTCAGGAGTCATACAGCCCATGAGTTCGACACTACGCACAAAAGGCTCATGAGACCGACACTAAGCAAACATAGCCCACGAGACCGACACTAAGCAATAAAGGCTCATGAGACCGACACTAAGCAAAGAAAGCCCACGAGACCGACAGTAGGCAAAAAAGGCCCACGAGACCGACAATAAGCTAAAAGGGCTCACGAGACCGACACTAAGCAAAGAAAGCCCACGAAACCGACAGTAGGCAAAGAAGGCCCACGAGACCGACAGGATAAACAGCGCCATCTACATTTCAATCACCTGTACAGGGTGTTCCATGAACGGAAAAATAACATACTGGCGGGTGTAATTTTGTAACGCTATCAATTGAAAGATGGTGACCATCTACATAATTATGAACTACATACTTCTGGGGAGGGGGGGGGGGAGTGTGTCAGGGAGCGACATTGTTATCAATTAGAAAAATGAATTGTATTCTTCATGCCCCCGCTTCCCCCCCCCCCCAAAAAAAAAGAATAGAAGAATTAGTATTCTTCATCCCCCCCCCAAAAAAAAAAAGAGACAAAAACACAAATGAATTTAATAGAGGACAATAACGATGTATGAATTAATTTTAGAGCATTGATAATGCCATCGTGCTATTTTTAATAGGCTTTCCCGGTTTTTAGCTAGAAAATGGACAAGATATAAATTGTACCTCTTCTCTTTCCCGATTTACTAGTTACTTATTCTATCTTAGATATTTTACTCTCCTGCTTTGACGTTTTGCAGTAAGATCTATTTGTAGTTTTTTCTGTAACTATGATGTAATTCTACTGATTAAAACGTTTTATGTCGCAGGGATTCACCTCAATTTTGTGGCTTGTGTTATTCTCCTCCGAACAGTACCGTGAAATACATTAGCTGTTTTCATGGATGCATCTGGTTTTTTCCGAATTCCTAACGCTACCTTAATAGACGATTACGTTATTTTTTATTTTTTATTGATACTAAATCAACACCCTCGCAAGTTTATTGTAGAAAGATCTGTTACACACTTTTAATGTACTTTGTTCATTTTTTTGTTCACAAACACACACCCATGCAAACACAATTAATGATCCTGATCATTTCGGGGGGGGGGGGGGGGGGAGGCAACTGATGGGGTAACACCCTGCCGGAGATGGCAACTCTTCTTTCCGATCTCTCATATCTTCCTATGCTATTATCAGGACACCCTATACAATTTATTGGTCTATAGGTGGCGCTGTTCATCCTGTCGGTCTCGTGGGCCTTCTTTGCTTAGTGTCGGTCTCGTGGGCTTTGTTTGCTTACTGTCGGTCTCATGAGCCTTTTGTGCGTAGTGTCGGTCTCGTGAGCCGTATAACTCCTGGGCTTATTTTACTTGATGTCGAACTCGTGGGCTTTATTTAGTCAGTGTCGAATTCGTGGGCTGTATAACTGGTGGGCTGTATGACTTGTGAGCTGTATGACTCGTGGGCTGTATGACTTGTGAGCTGTATAACTTGTGGGCTGTATGACTCGTGGGTGTCGGTCTCGTGACGTGCACCCGGGAAAACGACATTCAGTCAGGAACAGCCTTTTCTCGTGATGATGGTGGCAATGATAATAATCATCATAATAATAACAATAATAATAATAATAATAATAATAATAATAATAATAATAGTAATAATAATAGTAATAATGACAATTATACACAAGGAAGCGACCACGATGTCACCGTGATACTATTTTAACTTGTTATTTTTCTCAGTGTTTATTTTAGATAGTGGTGAATTGTACAATTTCAAAAGCACTGTTCAACAAATTTCTGTAAAAAAGATAAGTCGTATTTTCTTGATAACATTCTAAGAAGAGAGCATAACAAAGAATACACAAGGACTAATTAACATAGGGCCTAATTATAATACACGGCTTGCAAACTTTCGCTAAAGTTTTCAGTATTCCGTGTTTTCTAGGCGACGACGAGGTATATGTTGAGCCGACATCTCAATCAGGGAGCGAAGGTGACTCTTTCACTTTCAACTGTACTGGTCCCTCGACGCACAACATTACGTGGAAAAGGGAGATACCTTCGAGCAACATGAGCGAGATTGTCGACGATGTCAAGTTCGACTACGCCGAGGGATTCACTAACGCCTCAAAGTTTCTCGCCCTGACGATTAACAATGCAACAGCGGCAGACTCTGGCGTTTACATCTGCGTCAGTAACATGACTCGAGTTGAAGCAACATTGACTGTTTACGCAGGTTGGAGTCAGTGCTCAGTAGACGCATCCCATGGTCGATTATTAGTCTTGACAAAAATTCAGAGCAAAATGGCAAATACAACCTAACCAATAAACTGTCGATCCTGTTGTTGATTTGCAATGCACTTATAAAGCCGGTATATTCACGTATTTGTTACATAACTATGATTTCGCAGAAATGCCTTGGATCGTTGAGGATATCAAGATTAGAAAATATGAGATAAGATGCTGGGACACGATTATGGGGTTTGTACTTTATAGAGTATATGCACGTGACAAAAGTACAATTGTTACACAATTCAAAGTTGGCTAGTATTCAATCATAACCCGAAAAAAAAAGAAAAATTCTACCACTAACTGTTCCAAACATTGTATCCCCTCGCAGGTGGCAACAACCAGGACAATTCCACAATGGTGATGACTACAGGAGGGAAACCACCACTAACCCAGGACCGGTTGTTTATCTACTTTATGTCAGCTTTGGTATTTGTGTGGTATTTGTCAATAATAGGCTCCCGATAGTGCGAGGTATACTTGAAAAAGTGCAACCCATTTGTATCACAATCGTTGTTTACACAGTCGCATCTCATCGCACATCTTTCCAACTTAATTCACATTTGATTTCATTCCCCGAACGATCAAGGAGAAACACAGACAATAGTGGATGGGATCAACAGAATGTAAGGAATATAAATTCATATCATCAGTTCCATGCCAGACGACATTGCTAACTCCGTACCAAGTGGAGATTTACGTCTCTAGTTGTAATATTTGTTTACACTTGTTGGCACAATATTCCTATATCACCGTTGTTCGTAGTGGACATTTGTCTTGTATAATTAGAGTAGGCTACAGCCAACAAACCAAGACATTTAATAGTCCCTATTATCTTCCACAACAAAATATGCATACGGTGTTCTTACGCTATATCATGAATGAAATCGATCGGGTGTCATTTTCACATCATGAACAATACGTCGTACCTTTATCAACCCGACAAGAAATGACAAGGTATATCATAATTCATGAATCAGACAGTTTCCTGGCAGCATCGTTAAATTCAGTCGTAATGAAAGCTAAAATATGTCAAATTGATTAAAAGTGATATATTTGTTGATTTTTAATTCATATTCATTATTTTATCCCATTTGATCGTAGCACATGGAATTTTCGACTTATAATCAAATGCGATCATAATTTGATCGCATTTGATTGTAAGTGACAATGAATGACAACTGAAACAAACATGGTATTGGGGTATAGGAAGTCATATAATAGTTCCACGTACGTATATGTATTAACGTTCATGTAATGTGCAACTAACTGTGCATGAAGTGTAAAAGCTGTAAAGAAAAATGTTATCTCAGGCCGACCGGATCTTAGTAACGTTACCGTGCTCTACGATCAAATGAGACGATTCTTTTTTTACCATGATTTCCTGTAATCATATTCTTTTGTTCTCTAAATTCATTTTACTTTGGCCACCATGATGTTAGTCGGTGTCTTGTTCGTTTTGACCGATCGAAGTTAAATGTACGTAAACTATAAACTACAACAAATGTGCACATGATGCGAATATCTTATAGGCATTCATAAAATGCTTGGGCATTATACTTGCAGCCTCAGGAAATCACACATCAATGCGAAACAATAACAGTGTGTTCGGTTCAAGGGTTCTCCGAAATGTGCATGATTCTGCTCCACACAGGCCTACCTAAGTGTCTTTGTCTTTTTTGTTGTTTTTTCGACTACTTCCCTGTAGACCGAAAGTCCTACTGAAAGAAGGTCCGATAGACCGAAGGTCTTGTTCCATACAACAAACGAATAAACATTTTACATCGACATAGCAATAAAAGACATAATCATCTTTGAGGTTGTTCTTTTCTTTTGCGTGCGTGGGTGCGTGTGTGCGAAAGCATCCTCGTTGAGTTTGTATTAAAGCTTGAAGTCTGATATTAAAGACGTGCACAAGAAATGTCCCCTTTTTCTTTTTTATTGATCTTGATACACATGTATTGTGATTGTGTATGTGTGTCTGTGCATAAGCTAGTGGGGGATGAGGTGTGTGTGTGTGTGTGTGTGTGTGGAGGGGGAGGGGTATATGTGTGCGATTTCATGTCAGTTTCAAACCTTGAAGGCAAACTACGCATGGCGTGCACTAGATTATTTGATAAAGTTTTTTATGGTGTGTGACGGGGGGGGGGGGGTGAGCGTGCGTGTATTTGTGGGTGTGCGTGTGTGTTTGCCACATGTTATGTCAAGCATTTCACACAGAAATGTAATGAAATCTTCGGTCTATAGGTGCCTTTTTGTATTCGGTCTATTGGACCGCCGGTCTAAAGGGATTTCCCCCTTTTTGTGACGCTGTCTGAAAGAAAGGAAAACAAAATATTGTACAACCTTTGACGGCTTTTATTATAGTGTCTTGCCATCCATTCGTGTGTCTCATGCGATGATGGAAGTCGCTTTTTGTATGGGGGAAAATAGGCATAACGAGCCATGCACTGCGCGATTGTTGTCGTCGATAACGGACTGCGGGGCCAGGTTCTCTAAGTCTGGTGCCGTCAGGTTTAGAAAAGACTGGTAGCTGGCGTGTTGTTCCCTGATGGCAATTTATTTGCCACTACTTCCTCCTATCCGCTAACTCGCATTATCTGCAATGTCCGAAAGCTGTCCCGTCCGGACTATCACAAAAGGGAACAGAATGTGAGGTGATGATTTCCATGGAGCCGGGATTAGAGGGTAAGTTAAAAGGGCCGGGTGGATACTGAGCAGACACTAAGAACTTGTCGAAGTACTTATAGTGTTTAAAAAAGTGGATTATTGAAGCACTCCAGTGACATTGTGACGCTTGCTTTCTTAATGCATTTACGACGGGAAAAAAATCGTCAAAACAGTAAGTTGCATTTTCATTAAAAATAATCTGTATGCGTGTACATAACGTGTGTGTGTGTGTGTGTGTGTGTGTGTGTGTGTGTGTGTGTGTGTGTGTGTGTCCATGATGGTCTGTCAGAATAGTCTTTGAGAGACGGAGACGGAACAAATTGATAAGAATATAGTGATAGTTTAGCTAAATTTTGTCAGTAGCAGTATTTTGAGGCAGCTTGCAGATGTTTTAAAGTAAAAGCCAATGCAGCTGAATTATTCTATGAATAATGCACAAGGAATAGCGATTGGCGGGAAGAGTTTTGTTATGATGATCAGACTGCGCCTATCACTTTAATTATAATATCTTTCCAGTGTGTTTGGAACATAATTTCTGATTTCAGGTGGAAAACAAGATCATTTGTCAGCACAAACACCTCCATCCATGTGGTGTGTGTGTGTGTGTGTATGTGAGTGTGTTTACGTGTATAAGTGAGTGTGTATGTGTGTGTGTGTGTGTGTTTAGGAAACTATTACTAACAGTACTTCCAAACTTTTTTTCAAACATCACCAAACGCAGTGACAAACGAAAAAAAAATAACAAAAATAACAAAAACATCCTTTACGACTTTTTCACTCACATAAACAACACAAGCACACACACACACACACACACACACACACACCTTTGATTATATTCTCGCGATTAGCAACGTTTCGGATCAACTACAAAGGAAAACAAAATCATGCTGAAAATGAATATGACTGTCCTGTTGGATGAAGTGTGCTTAACCCCAATAATTCGGAATGGTCACGTTAATATCTGTAGTAAAATTAGTAAACAACATCTTTAGAATGACAATTTAGAAATTTTGCAAACATCAGGCAGAAAAAACTAAAGAATTTAGGGGGCTTTTACATTTCATATGTTGGCCGTTTCACAAAACGATAATATTAAGACGCATCCACGTATAAATGCAAATCAGATTAGGTGACATCGCACCACAGTAAACTTCGTACTTCCATTTTGGACATTGAAATCAAGAAGAATAACGTATCCTTAATATGTTACTGTCGTTTTGTTATAGTCTACAGTTTACAGTCTTATAGTCTATAGGCATTTCCGTGAGTTGTGCCACATGACCACCAAAATTTTACCCGCATATTTCAGGACAACTGATAATCTTACTTTGTTAGCCATAGTTTGAAGTGTGTGAAACCAACTTTACCTTTAAGAAAAGCTCCCTTTTGTGCATTTTTATACCTTTTGAAACCAGAAAGCATTTTTTGACCTAAAAATCCCTAAAAATGCATTTTTGTTGCTCTTTGTGATTATTTTTTATATTTGAGGCTCAAATCAAACTTTGTTTGGTTTTACAAATCAAAGATATACTAATCTAGCAGTAAATAAAGTGGAGACCTCGATATAAGATATGTACTTTGGACACCAGCGTGCTCTTACATAGCTCGAGAAGCTGCTGTAACGTGAGTTACCGAAACATGAACTTTTTAACCTAGCAATTTTACTATGCCCAATTGAGACATGGTATTTTGGATTATCAAATAACTATGCAGCACACATCCAAGAAATATGATGAGACTTCATAGTCTTTACTTCAAATTCTCATAACAGAGGTCTTAAAATTGTAACGTGAGTTACCATGTAACGTGAGTTACCACAATGTAACGTGAGTTACCGACATGATTTTTCTTTAATACCAAGAAATGATATGAAGGTTGTGATTGTAAGTAACCAATGAGTACATGATTACTGAACTCTTGTATTAAGATTCTATTTCCAGTAGATTGTTATTCTCTTGGTCTCTCTCTATCACCAAACCAACTGGTCTACATGTACAATGTATTAATTACACATGTTCATCACATGTTAACTTCTGAAAGAAACTGTTCCATATTTACTATTTACAGTGGCGGATCCAGAGGGGGCGCAACCGGCGCACGCCCCCCCCCCTTTATTTTTCGTGAAAAACAAAAGAAATAAAAAGAAAAAACATGAAATAAAAACCGGAAGTGCCACCAGAAATATTAGTCACGCCCCCCCCCCCTTTACAGAATTCCTGGATCCGCCCCTGATTTAATATTACAGTGCATGTATACTGATCTGTTACGAAAGTTGTTAAAAGACATTTCTTCTAAAGCTGCGTGGACCTTGTTCCAGCAAATTATCAAAATTTTGTGATAACTATTAATAGCCTCCTGATTGGGATAATCACTGCATGATTACTCTTGAAAAGTTCTTGTTTTTGTAATTCAAGTGATTACTATTTGACATTTCATAGTTTATACCTACCTGTATAGACCAAAGCCATTGTTTATGAGGCTGAAACATTTACATGTGTGAACAGAATTTTAAGATTGGAGCTGGCTTCCTGCTGTTTTTTCTGAGATTTTTGAGAACTGAACATTGTGAATTTGACGCGCTTATGTGTTTTATACTATTCTACTCTGAGGTTTTAGCTATATTGTTGCAAAATCCTACAATGAAACTTTTCCATGTTTACTATAATTTACTTTACATGCTGATCTATTACCAAAAACTTGTTGAATGTGAACCTCATTATCAGACATTTTCTTTAAGAGCTGGACAGTCATGTACCTTAAAGCAAACTATCAACATTTTGTGATATTAATAGTTAGCTTTCTGATCACAAAATATTTACTATTAATGTTTTTCATTGGGATTTACTGCTTCAGTCTGCTTGATTACTCTAGAAAATACTGGTATACTTTTTAGATGTATGTACAATTTGAATAATGGCTACTTGACATTTCATAGACCAAAGCCATTGTTTTTTAAGGCTTAAACATTTATGAACATGTTTTATTAAACTAATCAATACTGGTAGCAGATAACTAAAATTTATCTGCAGTTTCTGTAATTCAAGTCTAATTTCTGTACCAGTTTAGTATAAGAATTTGTAAACAAATCAAACATACAAACAACTGATTATTGAGTAATTCAAACAATTATCAAATAATTGGAATATAAATTGCATTGTTAAAAAGTTAAAAGATTTATTGAAATATTCATTTCTGAACCTTTAAACTCTCCACAGACTACATGTACAGGTCTCTAGTCTCGTGACTCAGTGTATTTAAATGGAATAGTTTATGGATGGCTTGTTTTATCTAGATAGCCTGAAATCCATTTAAATCTAGTAAAATAAAAAAACAATTAAATCAAATTCTCAATTAAATCCTCAATTTCTGATGCATTTGTTAACTGGAAAAGAGTGTAATTTAATGAAATAGACTCTGTTTCATATCATTTTGTTGAATACAAAATTGTCTCAGTACAAAAAAAAAGCTTGGAAAACGACTCAATTAAAAATGAAATTTATCTTCAAGTTGGTATTCTAAATGTAAAGTTTCCAGCCTTTTGGTAATCTCATGGATAAAATGGGATTAATTGCTGTCAGATCAATGTTCAAACCAATTTAGATTCTTTATTCATGAAGTTTGTCGTGAAAAAAAGTTGTCTTGGTAAGTTTTCTTTGGATTATTAAGACAAAAAATCGTCTTGTGATCATGTGGACAAACTGTAACGTGAGTTACCGTAACGTGAGTTACCGCTTCACATGACGATACCTGGAGAATATAAGACAATTTTAATTTTTACCATACTCGGTGATGTATGTTGTTAGTCCATGACTTTGACACCATAGACTTTAAAGTCTCTCTGTTTCTTGTTTGAGGAAACTTTTGAATATAAGACATGCCAAATTTTTACATGTCCAAATTATGTAACGTGAGTTACCGACATTTGTAGTGGTTTTTTTTTGTCATAGTTCTCATAAGAGTCTGTGGATGTAATGTTGCTGTGAGGTAGGATGGAGGTGCATGATACTCATTCACATATAGTAACTCATATCACTAATTAGGTTTTAAGGATATTGATATCAACGACCTAATTTTGAGTTCAAAATGTAACGTGAGTTACCATGGAAATGCCCCTATAGTCAGGGGAAAGGTATAACATTGGTTGCTTCCTCATAAACTAATAGCATGTTTTTATGATCTTTTTGTTTACAAACCAAAGATACACTTGTAGAATAAAGACCGTATTATCAGTGATGAAATTATCATGCATATGTGGTTGTGTAGTTATCACCGATCTGTAAAATATGTTAAACTTAAACATACCACAATATTTTTTTTAATGGTAAGATTCCCGTCGTCATGTTCTCATTTTCTTTTCTTTTTTTGAATCAAAGGCATTTTAGAAATTGGATGACATTTCGTATATCACATTTTTTTTTTCAATTCAAAGCACGTCACATATTTCAGCCCTGGGACCGTTCTTCCGTAGGTCCATCCAGCTAAGATGCAACACAGTCTAACATGAATGAAAACAAAACTCATACATTAAAACAAAGCAAAACAAAGCAAACAGACAAACACAGTGCTGAAACTGCTGTACACATAGACAAAAACAAATATGATCAATCAAGGATATTTACATACAAAATTACTATACAAGCACTTCGACGTAGTTTAGAGTGAAAGAGACGAAAACAAAGGAGAGTTCATGAGTGAGAGAGAGAGACAGACAGAGAGACAGAGAGAGAGAAGTGTATGCAAAGAAACCTGAGGTTAGCTATCCATTAATGGTTTCGGTCCAGGGCTCTTTTAACGTTGATTTTTATTGCACCTCAAATGGTAACTAAAATTGCAACATGTTGATCCGGAATTTGTATAACTTTTTGTTTCAGTCAGGTCTTAATCCGAGGTAGCACAAAATCTAACGATGAATTTCTAACATTATAGCTGAAAATTGGAAAATAGAACAAATCTAACATATATTTAGGACAAAGTTTGTGCGCAATTCTATAGGCCTATTATGTTAAGTATGTTTATTTCGTCTCTTACCAGGTTTATCAGTGGATAATGTTGTGTATAAACGTTCAGTAGGGAACCCCAGCTTGTACATGTAGTAAAGCACGCAGTGATCTATTTTGAAGAATATGAAACCTTTACCTTTTACAGTGTACTTTAAGGTCCCTTATAAACAGTCAGGTCTCGGGTGTAAAGTTCTGTTGAGACACGCATGTTATAGTCCATGGGCCAGGCCAGATATTGGTACCATCTGAGGTGGCAAAACCTTTTTGGTGTCATTTTGTTTGTCGGGCATAGATATGCTTATCAAGCTATGATAGCATTTCCAAATGAGTAGCTTAGTCATAGTAAATGAATTTTTAACCAATTTGGTCTCGTTGTTATATCCCTATACTTCTGAATCGAAACTAACCGTTATACAAAGAAGAGCACTGTCTTCTGTATGTTCCATAGAGCTGTAAAATGCAGCTCTATGGTATGTTCACAGGTGTTCTATTGTAAACGCGGTGCGCTTAGTCTTTATTCAAGGCAGCGAAGGGAATATCCAAAGGTTATGATGTCCACAGCGCTTAGTCCTTATTCTAGACGGCGAAGGGAATATCCAAAGCGTATGATACAGTGTATATCTTTTTATCTAAAAACAACACAACAACAAAAGCAATTTCTCGTGAATTTTGCCGTATCTTTCAATTATTTATCATTTTCCGACGAAAACGCTACGGTGAAAACGCTGATACCACGCCAATGTCGCTTTATTTCCCTCCAACAATATAAGATATGCAAAAACAATGTACCGGTACACTACAATACATTATAATGAATGATATTGTAAATGAACAGAGTGATTTTTGTTTAAAATTGATGTATTTGTTGATAGGGTAGTATAAAAACAGTATAGATAATCCCTTTTATGAGGAACTTTAGATATGATAACGGTACATTGGTCTAGATAAAGACTAAGCGCACCGCGTGACAGCTGTGGACATCATAACCTTTTGGATATTCCCTTCGCTGCCTTGAATAAAAACTAAGCGCACCGCGTTTACAACAGAACACCTGTGGACATACAGAAGGCAGTGCTCTTCTTTGTATAGCGGTTTAGTTTCGATTCAGAAGTATAGGGATATAAAAACGAGACCAAATTGGTTAAAAATTCATTTATTATGACTAAGCTTCCATTTGGAAATGCTATCATAGCTTGATAAGCATATCTATGCCCGACAAACAAACTGACACCAAAAAGGTTGTGCCACCTCAGATGGTACCAACAACCCATTTTTCGGGTCTTGGCCCATGGACTATTATGAAAAGCAGGCCTACTGGGTGTGCCAGCTCTTCAAGTACAGTATGTCCCAAAGAAAGTTACAATCAAATTTTCGCATTGATAATACCCAATATGATTAACCTGTCTAAATGCTACTTCAGGGTCTTAAAATATAACATCTTAGCTCTATTTTGCAGAGCCCCCCCCCCCCCCATTCAATTTGGTTAAGCGGTCACAGAGGATTGCGGAATGTTGTAAAGCATGTGGTGAGCCTGATTCTTCCAAGTTTAGCACTTTGATGCTTTTGTGTATGAAAACAAATAGACAGAACTTGGAGGGAAGAGATTCTTGACATCCTCTACAAAATTCCTCATTTCTCTTTGACCACTGAAGCAAATCGAATGGGGTTTTCTGTAAGATGTGGGCAATGAGTTATAGTTTCATACCCTGAATTTGTACTTGGATTGATTCACTATTTTCAAAGATATCGTTGCGGAGTGTCCCGTTATAATTTTCTTGAGACATAGGGTACTACCTTTATTCCCTGCCCCCACACACCTCACATTGTTTGCTCACAATCATCATAATGCGAGTTTCGTCATGCAAGAATGCATCTATACTCAAGGAGAGAGAGAGGAAGAGAATACTCTTTTGAATATGTTTTTTTTCTCCCCCAGCAAAAACGTTCAGGGTGGTTATGTCTGGATTTTTAGAGTTACAACTTCCCGGTTTAGCAGAGTGCATGTTAAAACGAAAGCTAAGAAAATTCAGTCAGATGCCGATGGAAAGAGGTGAATATTATTTACCAACAGTAAGACAATCAAGAGGGCCTGCTGATATCGTAATGTCGATGTTTGTAACTGCTGTAAACGAAAAATATGATTTGTTTTGGTTTTTTTTTGTGATCCACGTGATGACTTGATAATATTATTTACAAATTAGTTGCCATTAATGTTAATGAAACACAAGTTTTCATTGGTTTTTTTTCCTCGTCACTGTTGATAGACACAACTGAAAGGGAAGAAGAAAATTTTCAGTTTTTGTTTTTGATTCATTAGTCTCTTTCTGTCTGTTTTCAAATAGTAAGAAATTATCAATGAAGTAATCATTCAGATAAATTGTGTTCTGTCATTTTCTCCGGTCGAATGTCAAATTTGAAACTAACGTCATAGCCTGAATTACTGACACAGACTATGTGGAACGTAGAGGACTCGAAAACAATTGAATATCATAGTCGGTTGGAACCAATAGAGGATAACACATAACATTACAACTCCGATATGGATGTTAATCCACATGATACGCATTCAAATGCATGGACCATGAGGGCCAATTTCTAATTGTCAAATTCATTAGACATTAGAATTTGCTTATCCCTCGTAGAAAACTATGCTATGGAATTGATGGATTTCATTTTCTAACCTGCATAATTTTCGAGAGATTATCAAATATTCCACATGTCATACACGGCAAATTGACAGTTAAGGTCCGTTGCATGTAGTTACAACTAGGTATGAAAGGTGTTATCATATCGTAAGCACTCATCATTGCGATTTGTCAGGCAGTATCTAGCTTCATATTATACTGGACTGTATTTTATTTACTTGTGATACAGGAAAGTCCCTCGTGTGCTCCAGACGGACTTACAAATGCAACAGATCAAGCAGCAAGTGAGATTTTGTAAGAGAAGACAAAGAATGTATATGTTTTAAGGTGAGATTACTACAGTGTACTTTCCCAGTGCTTCGAATGTGTGTCTAAAAACCACGAATACACTGTAAAAACATCGGTGTTAGATTTAACACCGATCAAGCTTCAATAGAGGACCACACCAACAGGTGTAGAAAATGTATTGTGACGGTGTTAAAAAGTCTTCACTTGGCACTTCGTGGTGTTAATTTGACACTGTGGCTGGTGATATTTTTGACACTGCTCTAGAGTTAATTCAATAATGACACCGCATGGTGTTGATTTGATATTGGTGGTGTTAATTTCAATGGTATAACACCCGTCCAGCTTCAATAGGAGACCACACCAACTGGTGTTACTGTGGTGTAAATGTGTTTACACATTTTTTTTTCAAAAATTAAGTAGTTTATCGGAAAATTCTTTATCGTCTTGTTGAAGTTAAAAATTAACAAGAAGTGCAGTAACTAAGAAACTATTCAAAAAACAATTTTATATTTTGAAATGACACCCGGAGGTGTAAATCTAACACCATGAATGAGCACCGGAAATTTAACACCAACTCGGTGTTTCATATTTAACACCGGACTTTTTGCAGTGTACAATTAAACTACCCAACCTCAACACTTGTTAATGTGTTATTCTACAAACCCAAGATGTTATGCTATTTTTACTTGTTGCTGTTTCTTTGACGGCTATGTACACCTTTTCTGTATTCATTTCGTACGTGTTTCCTCTCTGATGAAAGGATTTTCAGAATGATTGTTGACATTAAAGGACGTATGCAATGCAGATGCATGTTGACTTGTTGATTCGCGATAACCTCAACATTACTAATCACAATGGAATGCGCTTTCCCCAATATACTGAGCATAACTTGCTTGTTTTCATGTCACAAAAGGGATGAACAAAATACATTGCAAGGAAAATTGCAAGTATGCTCAGTCTTACAGGGGAAGGTGGATTCCAGTGTAAATGTCAATTAGATCTTCATGTAAGTAGTTTATCAGTGTTTGAATGATGACGACATTGACAGGATCTTGGTTTAGAAGATTCGGGGGGGGGGGGTATCAAAGCAGTCTGAAAAAAAGTAGAACATTTATTTTTGTAAGATGTATGGCACATATTAAGATATCCTGTTGGCCACACACGTGATGATCAGGGTATTAATAGATCAACACAAGCATGACAAGAAAACATGCATTGCATAGCTTCCGTATTAAAGCCAATGCGCTGAGAACAAGTTAATTATTCTGATTTTTATCTATGCACTATAGTTAATATCGTGCCTTCTAAACACCTTATTCAATGTGTCATGTTGACTAACTTATTTTCTCTTGATTTCCTTTTTTACTTCACAGCAAGCAAGATAAACACTCATATCGATAATTCATTGTTCTGCCGGGAAAAGAATTGGACGGATACCGTTTTCTTTGTCTATACGTCTGCATAATTCTTTGTCTGTCCGTACGTCTGGCAAGCAGGCCGACTGTTGTTGTTGTTCTTTTTTTGTTCTTCTCAAATTGTCATTGTCTTTGTCTGTCGTTTCTCATTCTTGAACATTTTTCAGTATATTTTGATATGTACATATACTAGCTAGAATAATTGTTGATCATGGAAATGTTACTGTTCACAAGAGTGACTTGGACATCCTTTTCATATTTACATCATAATGACTAGTTATGCCAATACGATATCAATGTCGTATCGACATGACTTCGTCATCATCATAACTCCGTTATAACCGTTACTCATTTCCTTCCCCCAACAGCTAATAAAACCTGAGAATTCAAGAAAATGCAAATTATTCTTGTCAGTACTCGTTATTTTTCGTGTCTTCTGGTCAATCATTCATAGTATGTGTGCGCATGATTGCTGCTTTCACGAATGAATGTTTGTGTTATCATTTTATGTTTTGCGAGATTGTACTCATCTTGTGTCTCTTTTTGCTTGTTTTCGCTATTTTTATTCTTTATTATTATTTTTGCTGCCACTGTCCTTTATATTGTTCAGAATAATACTTGTACTTGTGCTTGTATATGTATGTATGTATATATATATATATATATATATATATATATATATATATGTATATACATATATACGTATATGTATATATATACGTATATGTATATGTGTATATATATATATATATATACATATATACATACATACAATGTTGGTATTTAACGTTAGTCATTTGTCAATGAAGAAGATTAATATCAATGTGTATCAATTTGTCAACTCTTTATATTACACGAATGCTTTCTCTCTATCACTATCCATGGTCGGTAAGTATCCTATCTGCTTTTTATAGAATACACATTTCTAAACATGTTAACCGTTTTGCTACTTAAAAGCTACGGCATATGAATATTAAAAGTTAGATGAAAAAATATGAAAATTTCAATGAAAATAAATGATTAAATGTATATATATATATATATATATATATATACATGTATAATTATGTTCCTTCATGCTCTTATGATAAAACGTGAAAGCTGAGCAATAAGATCAATGAATAGAAACGCTGATTTATAATGTAAGTTATCATAATACATAATAATAAATTATTACCTTTTCTAACACCATTTTTTTTATTTGTATAATGTTTTTATCCTACTTGAGCAGAGGCAGTTTCAACCGACAGTCAGATAGCGACATCTATTGAGCCGACGTCTAAAGCGGGTAACACTCTTATCTGATTGTCATTGAAATGTTCTCATTTACTTCTTATGTTGTTATAATGTTATAATGATGATGATAATAATAATAATAATAATAATAATAATAATGATAATGAGAATAATAATGATAATGAAGATGCATATGTATATATATATATATATATATATATATATACATATATACATGTATGTATATATACTATAATCTATATACTTATATTGTGTTATTGAATGCTCCTGTTTTATGTTGATAATAATGATAATAATACAGATATTTATAACGGGCAACATATCCACTCAACGGTGTTCAAGGCGCTCACAATTAATGTGTTTAACCAAATTTACAATCCGATGGTACAACACATAAAAGTTCCTACAGCTGCAACATGTTACTCCTCAAAGAAAAGTAGACCAAACGTGCATTTTTAGTTTTCTCTTGATTCCTAATTCCTTAAGTTATACATGTATAACTGTTTGTGTGTGTGCATGTGTATTTGTGTGTGTTATAAGATGCACGGACATGTGGAAGAACAGCCTTTGGTTGGAGCAAGTGACCGCGTGGAAATGTATGAATGAATGCATGAATGACTAAAGAATATAAAACATGAATAAGAATGAAAGTGAAAGTGTTTGCAGGTCTTTTTGTACACAAATCCTTGAGAATACATAGATTATTTCTGTAAATTTTTCAATATAATTCACATATTACATTCGCCGGGTCATCGATTCAGACGACTGGTGAGTATCCAGCATGACATTCTATTTTACTTCCTTACGCGCGCGCACACACAACACACACAACACACACACACATACATAATTGTGTATATATATATATATATATATATATATATATATATATACATATTTATCTATTTATTTATATATATATATATATATATGCCCGTGTATGTGTGTCTGTGTCTGTGTGGGTGCGAGCGCACGTGTATGTGTGCGTTCATGTGTTTGTGCCGATTAAGCAAGAATATGACAATGAAACATCCTTTTCTTCATATCTTTTTTTTTTTTTTGCCTAGGAACTACTGCGTCAACGAGCGAAATCACACCTCGCCCTCCTACGAGTGGTAAGATAGTTTCTGTGTCATGAATGAAGAAGATATTGACAATTTTGTTGTTCTGCTCTGTTTGCTTGCTTACTTGAGATTTAAGACTTGAGATGGTAGGAGCTAGTTATCAGGTCACATCAAACATGTCATTCAGTAAATAATTTTGTTTTTAGCAGAGCTAGATTTAAGTAATTGTCAATAAATAACATTCTTTCGGGTCTTTATGCACATGTACATATTGTTATGTATGTCCCTGCATAATCATTTCTGTGTCATGAACAGCGGTTACATTATCACTGGTGACATTTCTTCATGTTGATTAAAACGCTTTCTTCATGGATTGTTCAAACATATTGACATAATTATGTTAGTAGAATTCTATGCAGCTTTGGATATGAATGTGTTGGCTTGTCTCTGGGCGTTTAATCTGCATGTACCTGCATGCAATTATTTGTGTGTGTGTGTGTGTGTGTGCCAAAAGTAGAAAGAATATATTCATGCTTATGTGACATATCGATATGTGAGAGAGAAAGAGGCAGTTTTTTTTTTTATAGCAGAAATGAGTAAATAATCATTATTTGTTCAGTGTTTTGTTTTTTTCATTGCCTGTTGCGGAGTATACTGGATAAAGAGTCATCCCTTCTGGCTTTTAACATCCATCATCTCCGTTAATGTTTTGTTTACTGTTATAGTTGCATTTCTATATCTCTTCGAAGAGCTGGCAATAGCTGCCTGTACAAACGTTTACAGACAATTATTCATGATTTTTACACATTATGATTCGGCTTGAGCAGATCAAACTCAAGGAACGTTGAAAAAAAAACTAATATCCAGAATCTTTTTGTTTCTTTTCTCCTCTGCAGACAATATAATTTGGATAGTCGTTGGACTCGCGGCAGCTGTCATTGTGCTCATCATTGTCATAGTCATCATTAGCATGATGTAAGTACCTATGTTCTATGCAGCTATGAGATGGAAGAACGCGCAATATAGCATGCGTTTTTGTGTACAACACGTGGAAAATCGTCCAATTGCAAGAATACAATTATTGAACATAACGTATTTGTGTTCGTGTATGTGTGTGTGTGTGTGTGTGTGTGTTTGAGCGGACTTGTATATACCAAAACCCGTGGGTATAGTGAAAGGGAATGGGAAACTTGGTGATTAAAAGTTAAAGGGAAAAGATACCACGAACTTTCATCCGGGCTGACGAAAAATCGACCAGATCACCAGACATGACAAGTCATTAACTCTGTTGGCAACTTCTGTTCTACCTTTTGAAAATAATATAATGGAGAGCTGTAATGTATTCATTGACTGTCAGATAAGATCACAGAATAGATGATCATGCGCCTCCTCAAGATATCAATACCGTATGTATGTTTAATGTTTAAGTCACAATTTATTTTTCCTGAAAATAGCAACCTTTTGAACTTTGGTGTATCATCTACTCCAAACACTGTCGAAGTTCATATATCTTTGATCTGTACATCGAGAGTATCTGTGGATGTGTAATCTCTGATATATGATTACTGGTGAAATGTTAAATTTATTTCATATTGCAGTGCCCTAAAGATGCGTCGGAAAGCCACGGCGTCGGCAGGAAACATCAGAGTCATTTCAGTTCCTGTGGATAATCCTACGTATAATCCTCAGAGCGCTGAAAATGAACATGCTTATGAAGAACTTCCCGAAACAGGTGCTTATCATGCTTATGATCAGGTTATCGAAAGAGGTGGTTATGACGAGGTTCCCCCAATAGGTGCTGATGAAGATATTGCTGCAACAGATGGTTATGAAGACGTTGTCACAGAAACGTAAAGCGTGTCAAACCGACTGTACTAATTTGACTAGCGTGGACCCAGAGGCAACGCTCATTGACGCTTAGCGATATGAATCGAACTAATGTGATCACAAATTGTATCAATATGTTAGTCAATGACCCCTCTTATTGGTAACCAGTTTTGCATGTTTGTCGCCCTCAAGCGCCAATAATGAGTATAGACACACAGATAAATCGTTCTGCATAGTGCATAGTGCAGTAAATGGGAAGGCAGGTGGTCAAGCCTTAATGGCTTCTCAGGTTTTTTATTCCTTTTCTTTTCGTACCCTTTGTTTCTTTTGTCATGTCCCCATTTTTTCTCTCTTCCTTCTTTTCCTTATGTCATGTCCTAGTTTAATTTGTTTGGTAGTCTGATAATGACTCCTGTCTGGTCGACAAAAAAATGCTCCTTCGTTAAGAGAACAGAAGATACTAGATTACAATTCTTTTCCCCTTAACACTGTGGTTTGTTTTTTTTTTTTTTTTTAGTAGATTGCATATTGAACAGGGCGTATCCCTCTCAAGTTGTCTTATTTGTCACAGCTATGCACAGTCCGATTTGGTCTCGAAGGTACTACAATTTCGTTAGCCATAGCCCAGGGGCACCCAAGAGAGGAACAATACAAGGTCAAGCTGTATTAGTCGGGTGTTAATTTATTTTTTCTTGTTCTTGATTATTCCTCTTCATTTTACTCCTTTCCTCTTTTTTCAGATGCTGAGCAAGAGTTATGCACTTAGATAGGTATAGGGGAAATCATTGCATGTGTCCATTCTTCGTTAGTGCAATGCAGTGGGAGGTGGGGGGGGGGGGAAGACTCGTTTCGTTGGTTATGGAAGTGTACATGGACGTCCTTCCGGACTCCACAAGTGTAAGTGTAATTGTGAGTGTAATCGGTGTGAGTGAGTGTGTGTATAAGTGGTGTGTTTGTGTGTATGCAGATGGTAGCTGTAGATGTATTTCGTAGTCAGGTGAATTAACTGTGCTTGTTCTGGCGGTACTCGTCTGTAACTATGGCTTGGGATGATTTAGATATTCGCTGTAATTTCCTTTCGTTGAATGTAAAAGGTATTAGGGATGCAAGGAAAAGAAAGAACATTATTAACTGGCGTACGTATTAAAAAAGCAGATGTTGTGTTATTACAAGAGACGTATAGCTCTCCTGAAGTTGAAAAAAAGTGGAGAGAGGAGTGGGACGGAGTATCCTATTTTAGTCATGGTACACCACATAGTAAAGGTGTTTGTTTGTTGGTTAATGCAAATTTAAAATTGAATGTTTTATATGTGGATATAGATCATGAAGGTAGATATATTTTGATGAAATGTGTTTTACAAGGTATGGAAATTGTTATTGTAAATGTATATTTTCCAGTGAGGGGTAAAGAGACAGAGAGGAGAGACTTTCTGTCTGAAGTTGAAAAGATTCTGCATCCTTTTGTTGATAATGGAAATTTGATTATTATTGGTGGAGATTTTAACTTGATACGAAATTTTGAATTAGATTATAATGGGAGAGCAATGGTAAAGAAGTATACAAATTTTGATCAGTGTTTTGATAATTTTGTCGAGGAATGTAATTTGATAGATATATGGAGGGTCACCCATAATTTAGATAGACAATATACTTATCGACAGGTATTTCCGTTTATGCAAAGTAGACTTGATTATTGGTTTATTTCGAGTGAGTTGCATGATATTGTAAAGGAATGCAAGATATTAACTTCTATTGCGCCAGATCATTCAGCAATTTTTTTGCAACTTTTGAATAAACCTAATGATGATAAGGAAAATGATAGATGTTTTAAGGCGTCATATTGGAAATTTAATAACAGTTTGTGTAAAGATAGTGAATATGTTAATAAAATGAAAGATGAAATAATAAAATAATGAATAATAAAAATATTGGGAGAATTTCGGAATGAAATAGAAGATAAAAGGGTTTTGTGGGATTTTTTGAAAATGAAAATTTGTAATTTTACTAGGAAATATTCTATAAATTTGGCCAAACAACGTAAGGAAAAAATTCAGAGAATTGAGGAAGAAATTGAGTTTTTAGAAAATGATGTATTTTTGAGATCAGATAGTGATAGAATCACGTTGTTGGAAGATAAAAAGAAAGAGTTGAAAAAATGTTATGATTACGTGAATGAAGGGATAAAAATTCGTTCAAGGGCTTCGTGGTATGAAGGTGGAGAAAGTGACTCATCTTATTTTAAACAGTTAATGGAATTTAATAAGAGGAAAATGATTGTTAAAAGTGTACGGGTTAATGATGAGGTAGTTTGTGATTCTAAGGAAATAATTAGAGAAATAAAAAGGTTTTATAGTAATCTTTATTCTGAGAATTTTGATTTTATATCTGGTGATAGTAGATATTTTTTTCAAGATTTGCCAACATTAAGTAGGGATTCTATTCAATCCTGTGAGGGGTATATTTCAAAAAGAGAATGTGAAATTATTTTGAATCAGATGAAGTTGAATAAATCTCCAGGAAATGATGGATTAAGTGTAGAATTTTATATTACATTCTGGTCAGTGATAGGGGATGTGGTGTTGGACAGTTTTAATGAGGCATATAACAGAAGAGAATTGTCTGCTTCTCAAAAACAAGGTGTAATTACTTTGATTCATAAGGAAGGAAAAGATCCTTTATATATAAAGAATTACAGACCTATTTCATTATTGAATGTAGATTATAAGATACTTGCGAAAGTTTTGTCAAACCGTATTAAGCATGTTTTGCATGAAATAATCAATGTTGATCAAGTTGGATATATAGAAGGAAGAAATATTGGAGAGGCTATTCGATTGATTGATGATATGATCTTTTATACATCGAGCTGTGGTTTACCTGGTTATATGTTTGCTATTGATTTTGGGAAAGCTTTTGATTCGATCCGTCATACATTTTTGCAGAAAGTTTTGAATATATTTGGTTTTGGATCAATGTTATGTAATTGGGTTGACATATTGTATCTGAATAGCTGTAGTTGTGTTATAAATGGTAAGGAGTCTACTGGTTATTTCCCAATACAGAAGGGGGTAAGGCAAGGAGACCCTTTATCCCCGTATTTATTCATTATGTGTATTGAAATTTTGGCTCAGGCAATAAGGAAGAATTCTAATATTCATGGGTTAATGGTTGATAATGTTGAAATTAAACAAATTCTGTATGCTGATGATGTTACTTTATTTCTTCAGGATCGATATTCTGTTGAGGAGGTTAAAAGATTATTTGATGTATTTTATCAAATTTCGGGTTTAAAAGTTAATAATGATAAAACGTATGTGTTGTTATTAGGTATTCCGAGGGAGGATTGTGTGTTGCCTTTTGGTAGAGTAGAACAGGTGGTAAAAATATTAGGAATATATTTTTCTTTGAACCCTGATGTTAAAGAAGTTATGAATTATAAGGAGATTTTGAGTAAGATAAAGAGATTATTATTATGGTGGAAACAGAGAGATTTAACGCTGATGGGGAAAGTTCAATTAGTAAAGGTTTTTGTTTTACCAAAGTTGATTTATATTTCTTCACTCATGGTAACACCTGATTGGGTATTTGAGGAGTTAGATAAGGTGGTATTTGATTTTATTTGGAGGGGTAGAGATAAAATAAAAAGGAATATTTTGTATTTAGATTATGATAGGGGAGGATTAAAGTTCATTAATTTTCGAGTGTTTGTTAAAGCACAAAGAATTATGTGGATTAAGCGTTTGATTTCTGGGGATCATAGTATGAAGTGGAAGTTATGTTTTAAGTTTTTCACTAAATCGGTGGGAGGTATTTTGATTTTTTATAGTAAGGCAATTTTAGGGTTGTTGAGGCTAATTTTACCAGAATTTTATAATGATATGTTGCAGGTTTGGATGGGAAGTAGAAGTTTGATTCTGAAAGAGGATTCAAAAAGGAATGAGGTAATTTTTAATAATAAATTTATTTTGATTGATGGACATACAATATTTGATAAAGAGTTATTTCTTAGGAATGTATATAAAGTTCATCATTTGGTAGATGTAAATGGGGACTTTAAAGGGAGAAGGGAGTTTTTAAGATTAGGATTTAGTGAAGAAATGATTGGAAAAATGTTTGAAATATTTTTAGCTTTACCGTCATCATGGAAGGGTACATAAAGCGAGAAATTGAATTATTTTTGCAGAATAAAATATATCATATACAGGATATAACATCAAAATGTATTTATAAAGCATTGATGAGGGATGGAATTGAAACATCATCAGCATATAATAATTTAGTTGGTTTATATAATTTTGAGGAAATAGATATTAGATTGATTTTTCTGAGGCCTCGGAAGTCTACTCTTGATTGTAACTGCGTGAATTTCAATATAAAATGTTGTATGGTTTAATATATACAAAAGCTAAGTTATTTTCTTTTGGTTTTGTAGGAGATAATCAATGTACATTTTGTTATTCAGGAGGAGACTTATGAACATTTGTTTTTCCATTGTAGGAAAGTCAATCAGATTTGGAAATTGTGTATTGAAGTTTTTGTTTACCCCAGATGCAAAAGTTAGATTGGCAATCTGTTTCATGTTGGTATTAAAACGCAGGATATTGGAAAAGGACAACTTATAAACCATTTGATATTATTGATAAAATGGATGATATTTGTATTTTCAAAGGAAAAGAGCAAGCCCCCTTGATAAGAGAAATTAGAGAAAGAATGTTAGAAAGTAGAGAAGAAGAAAGGAAATAGCAATGAAACGAGGTACGCTGGCCCTGCACAGCAGGGAAAATGGAATCAATTAATGACACGGGATACTTACTGCACTACTATTTTGATACCTTTTTTGTGCTTTTGTTGTTGAGTGTTTGGTGAACAGGTTCGATGTTTGTGGCGTGTGTGTGTGTGTGTGTGTGCGCGCGCAAATATGTGTGTGTATCTGTGCTGGAGTGAGGTATACCTGGAGTATGCCTATTTAGAGGGGGAAGTGTTGTTGAGGTTATACGGGTGAGCGATGAAGGGTAATGTTTATAGGTATGAATTATGTACAGACATTGATCATGAGATTTGTAAAATGTTTGTATATTGGATTGTGTGTACATAGGTATGTAGGCTTTTGTGACAACCTGATGCATAGGTATGCAGACCTTGTGTTTGACCCCTTAACAATATCGATTTCATTATCTCATAATCACTGCTGTGACGAGTATACGGACGCAGTCAATGGGTATATTTTGTAATGTGTATTGTACATACATTTTGGTTTTGCTGACCCATTAGGCATTAACAATTGATTTTATAATTATTGCGGGGATGATTATATTTGTGACGCAGTTACTGTGTATTGTATACTAGTAGTAGAACAATCGGAAATTTACACAATGACAGTCCTCAGAATTATTTTGTAATATTTTGATATACGTTTGAAATGTCACGCTGCAAGCAACACAATTAAATATTGAATTGTAATCAATGATGGATGATGAAATCGAAATACAATATTGTTTGAAACAAAAAAACAAACAAATGGAGGTTAATGATCGATTCCAATCTCTTGTATAATGATCATACTACTCACACTCTTTATGTGTCACTACAAAATAATGCCATCCAGTTTGCTACCTATACTCGGATTGTCTGAAGTAGTTTGTATTAAATCATTTATACAAAGTAAAATAAAAGACACTTATGCCGTGGAGAAAGAGGTATTTAACTTTAATATGTAAAAATTCAATCATTAAATGCTTACACTTTCGTTAGATGATCACCATCTTGGGTTTTTACGGACATTCAGAAGTAATTTTTCTATGAACCAGAAAAGATGAACTTAAAGGGAATCTATACCTGATTTTAATCATGAGTTAAGCAAGTACGAGATTATGCAAGATTCATGCATTGTGCAGGAGGATCATCAGTCGTTCTTCACCAGTCACAGGGAGTTTCGGCTCGTTATATGAACAATGCTTCCTCTTGATCGAGAGCCAGCAGTGCAATAATTTGTTTGTTTGTTTTTTCTACAAAGCGAGTTCTCTGATACTCTGATTCGGAAGCGGGATGGAAAGGGTTTTTTTCTGTTTTGGTCGTGTGTGTGTGTGTTTTTTTTCAAACTACATGACTCTGAGGCTGCTGGTCTATACTAATAATATTTAGCAATGCAATGGGAATGAGAAACTGTCTTTTTTATAGGAATGTAAGTTTGAGACGCTGTGAGTGAATCGTTTTTATGAGAAAACACAAACAAACATATGAATAACATCATAATATATGAAGAGTTCATTTCCGCAATGTGCTGAATCCAGTTTTCATCAAATTGGACCTTTTTCAGATAGGTATTCATTTCTTGTAGTCCAATACAATAAACTCTGCGAAATTCTTGAGAAAATGGACAAATCAGGATATGAAAATGAGGGTTTTTTTTTTTTTTTAATCCAAAAGGTGTTATAAATACATTTCTTAGTTGATGCAAAAGTGGGTAAAACTTTGACCCCTGAGTAATGAAGTCTGGCTAGCTCTATATAGCTCCCAAAGGTATTAGCTGTAAAATGTTTCATTTCTTTACATAATCTAGATTCCTTGACGAGTTGAAGCATGCACAAGGAGAATGTGCACAGATATTATATCATTCCAGTAAAATACACAAAGTCAAGGAAATAATCGCTAAAACAACATTTCCATGTTGTCCTTCGCCTTGCTATAAGTCTTGCTCCAAAAGGTGTGAAATCCACTAAATCTCCAAAACTGTTCTTTAAATCAGTGCAGACACGTAGATATTTCGGAGGCACATTCCTTCATCCAATTATGGGGTACTTTTGTCATGGCTGTGGGATATATTTAGATTCATCGCATGAAAACACTTGGAAGCTTGGTTCTTATCCTTACCATTAAAAGTGGATTTAGCAATTTTGGAAATGAATTCTTCACGTAGTTGATTATAAAAGTAATAATAAACTGCGGATTTCCCAAAGATTTTTTTTTTCAATTTTTCATTTTTTAAATCTTTATATATTAATGAATATACATATATATTTTAAGTGAAATCAAAATAATCAACCGTTGCTACCTCTCCTAAAAGTCTGCTGACACGGAAAGGTCTTTGAACAGAATGAATTTGTTTGTGAACACTGGTATAGATTAAAATTTACCTTTCACAAATGATTAATGTTACATTAAAAATGAGTACGCAGCATTGGTTAGCAATCGTTTGCTATTCGGAATGTATAGAGACAATTTATGGTTATCCTGAAAAAGACATTCATACACATCTTAACACAGGAATAGTGCAGTAGCAGTTTAAAGTAATTTCAATTTAAAAGACCATCCTATATGCACTAAAGGAAACATGCCCGCATTTGAATTTTTCAACAAAATTATCATGTTCTTTTTGTGATGGACATGAAGAGACCAATTAGCATATATTTTTCATTTGTGAAAAATAAAGGTTAATATACATATAATGATATAGATAATAAGTTTAATCTACTGGAATAGTAAGCATAGACTTGGATGAAGATAACATTGATATAAAAGTTTGAAATGTATGGTAGGAGCTAGTTATCAGGTCACATCAAACATGTCATTAAGTAAATAATTTTGTCTTTAGCAGAGCTGAAAATAAGTCCCCAACTCTTCAGGAAGTCAAATACGAAATGCTTGTGATTGTCACCCCATTTTATAAGCAATGGAATTTTTTTCATAGATATGGGGGAAGCAAAGTGAATGAATCTAATCATGGAATGGAAGGAAATACGAAACAAGTAATTGTCTAAGGCTGCGATACGCTACGCGTACAGTATTCTGTACATATTAATTGTTTGTATGTTAATAGGTGGCATGTGAAGGTGTGTCTGTCTGTATCAGTGCGCTTCAGTGTGTTGTCATTGATATGTGTTATGCAAGGGCGTAGCGAGGGGGGTGTTTTGGGTGTTCAAACACCCCCCTTTGCCAAAATGGGGGTGTTTGAGGTGTTCAAACACCTCCCTTGGGCAAAAGGGAGGTGTTTGAGCTGTTCATCACCCTCTTCAACAATGTTTAGATGTTAAAAAATGAAACAAAAGCTGTCTTTACCGCTTTTATTTCCGTTTTGAATTCCGCCTTTCCTTTCTTTTGTGTTCATTTTCTTTCTCTCTCTCTCTCTCTTCCCTGCTTTGCTTTCTGGCCAAATCGCGAAGATACATTGCGCATAATGTTTACCGTTTACCGGTATTTATACCGTACGCGGTACCGTAAATTGTGTATGATGCATAATATTATGTGTGTGCAATGCATGCTATACCGATTCTGTGACGCGCTTTGTGTATTATCGAAGCATCGACGTTTCTACTTCTTCTCTTCTTTCTTTTCCTCACCTTTTTGTCTTTTTTACTCCTTTTTTTCTTCATGTTTTTTCTTTTTCTTTTTCTTTTTTTTTTTGCGTTTTGGGGGCGACCACACCCATCGTCCCCCTGGCTACACGGGTGTGGTCTGGGTCAGGTTCTCCCATTTGTTTATACACAAAATGCGTCGGTTACTTATCCAATGCTGTTTTGCGCCCTTTTCCATATGCATGGCAGGCGTTACACCAAAAACGGCGATCTATCCGGTCTTCCCCTCTCCATTATCTTTTGTAAAAGTAATTCATGAAATTGGGGTCTTAAGTCTTAACTATACTCAAAATATATCAAAAATTTCAAGCTCACTCGCATTTAATCGCTATGCCATTCTGCTGATGTTGGTACCAGTAATTGCCAGCAGTTGCGCCGGGTGCGCCCCCCCCCCCCTTAATTTCCAAAGTGAAAAAATACAGCTACACAAACGGCAGTTTGGGGACTGTAAAATGTCAAAATTTGCAGGCTCACTCGCTGCGCTCGCTCGCATATTATAATCTTTATGTTATTCTCCTAATGTTGCTGCCAGTAATTGCCAGCAGTTGCACCCGGTGCCCCCCCTTAATTTCCAAAGCGAAAAAAATATAGCTACAACCGGCAGTTTGGGGACTGTAAAATGCCAAAATTTTCAAGCTCGCTCGCATAATTATCGTTATGTCATTCTCCCGATGTTGCTGCCAGTAATTGCTAGCAGTTGCGCCCGTTGCGCCCCCTTAATTTCCAAAGCAAAAAAATATAGCTACAACCGACAGTTTTGGGACGGCGATCTATCCGGTCTTCCCCTCTCCATTATCTTTTGTAAAAGTAATTCATGAAATTGGGGTCTTAAGTCTTAACTATACTGATGCTTCATACATTTATTACAAGTAGTAACATTGGTTACTAGTATACGAGCACAATTTCACCGGCGGAGGGGAGGTGAGCTGAACCTTTCGGCTTTTTGCCAGATTATCAACTTCCTTATTTTCCCAAAATAAAGTGAGAAAAAATGCTACACAATGCAGTGCCTCAAATTTTGATTTTTTGTTCTTAATAATTGAAGTTAATTTAAGCTAATTTGTGTGTGGGGGGGGGGGATCCAGACTATTAACACTAATATAAAAACAAAAGCCTTTAGCTGCCACTTCCATTTCCGGAAAGTGAATAATTTTTATTCCTCCAAAGTTAAGCTACTATAGTACTCTGTCTCATGATTTGACCACAAATTTTGAAGATAAAATGATATGCAATAATTTGAATGAGTTTTGATAATATAATTATTAGACCCATTCATATCCGGGTTTTTTTCTTTTCTTCCTTTTTTTTTGCGGAGGCGCACAAAACTAAAAGTTCCTAATTTTTCCACGATCGAAACTCCTAATAGCCCTGTCATGACGTGCCAGTATCGGCAGACCTAAGTTAGTTCTGTTCTGTAGTGTCTGGTGTGGGAATATTTTATTCGCAAACGCAGTGCATCTGTGCAAGACGAAAATGGGAAGTTGTTGCAATGAAAGATTTTTTGTAATGATTCAACTAGGTATCGACTAAGATTTTAAACTTTATGTCTAAAATCATTTAATATAAAATTATTTGCATTTAATGCCCCTTTTTGAACACCTCCAATATTATTGGGGGATGCATGTATGTTCTTGAGGGACGCACATTGCACCGTGCATTGCCCCCCCCCCCACACACACACACACCATGGGCGTAAATCCCGGGGGGGGGGGGGATGTGGGATATATTCCCCCCCCCCCCCCCTGAAATGGAGGAGGGAGGATGGCCTGTAATATCATCCCCCCCCCCTGAAATTTGAGGGAAAAAATGGAGGAAGCAGAAATGTGATTGCATCAATTTTGGCAGATTGCATGACGTTCGTACGCCCGCCTCCAGACAGGTAACAGAGCTGAATAGTCTTGTAGGATAATGTATACATAATTTTCTCAAGCGCTCGCTCGCTTCGCTCGCTCGCAAAGACAGTAATATCGACATGACCCAGACGTTGACAACGTCAAATAGTATAGGCCTATACATTGTAAACATGTAAATCCAAAATTTCACCAAAAGTGTGCACCAGATCGCTTAATTTCAGGTCTGAAAATGCAAAATCTTCCTCGTCTGAGAGGGGGGTATCCCCCTCCCACACCCTCCCCCCATTCGGACGCTCCGCTCCCTCGCACAGATATTCCAACTCCAAGTCCCTCCCCCACCCACCATCATTACAGAACGATGCCTCTGGGATGATTGCTTTATTGACTTAAATCAAGAAAATAGAAAAATACAATACCTATAGGAAGAAAATATCAGCACGTTATTACATACAAAGAAATTGAGATCCATATTACCATTTCATTGAATATATTTGGGCATTATTCAGGGCTACTAGTATGCTACGTTTTTAAAGGGGGGGGGGGGGGTCAAAATCACCTGTCAGTCAAGAAGAAAGAAAATCAAAAGATAAGAGAAACAACAACAAAAATTCCTCGTTCTTTCAAGGTCTGATTTTCCGCCAAAAGTCGGCTGACAAGCAAAAGAAAAGAAAACAAACAAACAAAAACAAAAAGTCTTCATGTTTTTGCTGCCACTTCCCTCATACTTTATATTTCATGCAAAACAGTGGTACATTCGATCCCTGTTAAGTGTGTGTGTGTGGGGGGGGGGCGCCAAGCTCCCCCCCCCCCGCATCCGCTTGTAAAAAAAGAATGAAAAACTTACCAAAATGGTAATTCAAGGGTTACTAAACTGCTTTTGAAATCGACATGAAAGGGGGATCAAGAAATAAGATATTTTTCTAAGATTTCTTTTGACCATAATTAAAGAGGTATATAACGTGAAACATTGTGCAAAAAGTCCGGAGCCGACAAAAGATTGCGATTCAGCATGACTCCTGGTTGGCATTCTGAATATAAGCAGGATGTGCGCAATGTACTCAGAACATCCGAACGGCAAAAAGAGTCGCTGTAACGTTGCGCAATGTGATGTAGAATGTACACCTTTGTACCTTACGCTTCGTATATATCAAAGCTAGATCATTAATGATTTTGCAGTGTTGCTTTACATACTAGTCTATATCAAAATGCCTTGCATTGCCAGTAATAAGACTTGACCTGGGCTATTTCCTAACTTTTTCATGTATATAAAACACACACACACACAAAACACAAACAATAATATTAGAGGATGTTCTAAAGTGCAGATTTTGGATATCCTTCCCCCATTTGGTCACTTCGACGTCCCTTCGCTGGTCATACCTCCCCAAATCATGAACATAAACCGACTCCATTGACTACCAGTGGCGGATCCGCCCCCCCCCCCTCAATTTCGAAAGCGTAAAAATATAGCTACTAAAGACAGTTTTGGACTGCAAAATGTCAAAAATTTTCAAGCTCACTCGGTCCGCTCGGTCGCATTTAATCGCTATACCATTCTCCTGATGTTGCTGCCAGTAATTGCCAGCAGTTGCGCCCGGTGCGTCCCCCTTATTATAAAGTATAGCTACAAACGGCAGTTTTGAGATTGAAAAATGTCAAAATTTTCAAGCACACTCGCTCCGCTCGCTCACATTTAGTTGTTATGCTATTCTCCTGATGTCACTGCCAGTCATTGACAGCAGTTGCGCCCGTTGCACCCCCCTTAATTACCAAAGCCAAAAAAGTATAGCTACAAACGGCAGTTTTGGGACTGTAAAATATAAAAATTTTCAAGCTCACTCGCATTTAATCGCTATGCCATTCTGCTGATGTTGGTACCAGTAATTGCCAGCAGTTGCGCCGGGTGCGCCCCCCCCCCTTAATTTCCAAAGTGAAAAAATACAGCTACACAAACGGCAGTTTGGGGACTGTAAAATGTCAAAATTTGCAGGCTCACTCGCTGCGCTCGCTCGCATATTATAATCTTTATGTTATTCTCCTAATGTTGCTGCCAGTAATTGCCAGCAGTTGCACCCGGTGCCCCCCCCCCCCCTTAATTTCCAAAGCGAAAAAATATAGCTACAACCGGCAGTTTTGGGACTGTAAAATGCCAAAATTTTCAAGCTCGCTCGCATAATTATCGTTATGTCATTCTCCCGATGTTGCTGCCAGTACTTGCCAGCAGTTGCGCCCGTTGCGCCCCCTTAATTTCCAAAGCGAAAAAATATAGCTACAACCGACAGTTTTGGGACTGTAAAATGTTAAAATTTTCAAGCTCGCTCGCATATAATCGTTATGTCATTCTCCTGATGTCGCTGCCAGTAATTGCCAGCAGTTGCACCCGGTGCGCCCCCTTAATTTCCAAAGCGAAAAAATATAGCTACAAACGGCAGTCTGGGGACTGTAAAATGTCAAAATTTACAAGCTCGCTCGCTCCGCTCGCTCGCATTCATTTTAATTGTTATGCAATTCTCCTGATGTTGCTGCCAGTAACTTGTCTTTTCACACCGTCATTCCATAATCCATAAGGAAAAAATGACTGCGCAGTGGAATGTATCACATTCCGTTATGTATTGCAGTCCCCATTACAGTTTCCAGACTGACAGCACACGCACATACGCGCACACACACATACACACGCACGCACGCGCAAGCATGCATACCATAGAGATGTATACTAAGAACACTAGAGGGCGGACTCCGTAAAATCCCTGTGACCGATAGAGGGCTCACACGGGTAAATAATTCCCCATAGAGACGTGTGTTAAAATTCAAATTTCAAAAAATTCTGTAAAATAGCTGGGAGAAATCAGGTGTTTCATCTTCACTAACCTGAATAAGTGAGATATTACCTTTCATCCATCAGATTGCCAGGGTGGGTTGTTCTGCTCTAATTCTGTCCAGGGGTCCGCAAAGCCAGACTACGAGTTCTTGTCACTCAAAAAATCACCTATTTTCCGTACACGTACCCAATGAAATATAGTCCCCTCAAATTCCATCAGAAAAGCTTTCATCTTCCAACCAAAATGCAGTTTGTAGAGGAATTCATACTCAATATCTACAGCTATTCAGTTTTTTGCCAAACTACATCATTGATTTTTAATTAATTTTTTTCTTCATTTATTTTGGTATCTTTGGTACGAATTTGTGAAGGGGTCTGGGACAGTCCATTTTATTTACAGGTGTGAGCCCTATAGTGGAGGTCATATTTCTTATTTGACTTTTAAACATCATAAATGTGTTTTTTATGATATTTGCCCCTACATCATATGAGAAATTATACTTTCAACGATTATAAAGCTTCTCAAAGGGACACTTTTAGAAAATCATGCCCTTTAGGGTTTTTTTTTAAAATAAATCTTGCAGTTTTGATCAGTTCTTCATAAGATGAATACATAGATCCAGGCAGTTATCCTTGATTGTGGGTGTGTCATCATCACCTTATAGCCTACAAAGTACTTGATAAGACTTTGTTTTGTCAAACAGACTAACTTTATGTATTTTGAGCTGTTTCAGTGGTAGCCAAAACAAGGAAATACATTAAAATAACACAGTCATTCAAAGTTGTGTGATGCTGACGACTGACTGCTATATACTAAGATCTAGTGACAAGAACATAATATTAAGAAAAGAAATAGTAGCAAGGCAGAGTTGAGGAGGGGGGGGGGGAGTAGAGGAGAGAGGTAGAGAGAGGGGGTAGGGAGGGGAAGGGGAGGGAGGAAGAGATCTGACACTATACAAGATACACAATACAAGATTAACACAGTCATTCAAAGTTGTGTGATACTGATGCTTGCTATTTACTAAGATCTAGTACCACAAGAACATAATATTAAGAAAAGAAATTGTAGCAAGAAAGAGTAGGGGGGGGGGTAGTAGAGGAGAGAGGCAGAGGGAGGGGGGTAGGGAGCAGAAGGGGGAGGGAGGAAGAGAGATCTGACACAATACAAGATACACAATACAAGAAGTCATTCAAAGTTGTGTGATACTGATGACTGCTATTTACTAAGATCTAGTACCACAAGAACATAATATTAAGAAAAGAAATTGTAGCAAGATAGAGTTGGGGGGGGGGGGTAGAGGAGAGAGGTGGAGGGAGGGGGGGGGGGAGTAGGGAGGAGAAGGGGGAGGGAGGAAGAGAGATCTGACACAATACAAGATCAACATAAACCAGCAGAGCTTGTATGGGATGAATACTTCCCATAGACTTGCATGTATTGCGTGCATTCTCTATAGGGCTCACACGGGTAAATAATTCCCCATAGAGACGTGTGTTAAAATTCAAATTTCAAAAAATTCTGTAAAATAGCTGGGAGAAATCAGGTGTTTCATCTTCACTAACCTGAATAAGTGAGATATTACCTTTCATCCATCAGATTGCCAGGGTGGGTTGTTCTGCTCTAATTCTGTCCAGGGGTCCGCAAAGCCAGACTACGAGTTCTTGTCACTCAAAAAATCACCTATTTTCCGTACACGTACCCAATGAAATATAGTCCCCTCAAATTCCATCAGAAAAGCTTTCATCTTCCAACCAAAATGCAGTTTGTAGAGGAATTCATACTCAATATCTACAGCTATTCAGTTTTTTGCCAAACTACATCATTGATTTTTAATTAATTTTTTTCTTCATTTATTTTGGTATCTTTGGTACGAATTTGTGAAGGGGTCTGGGACAGTCCATTTTATTTACAGGTGTGAGCCCTATAGTGGAGGTCATATTTCTTATTTGACTTTTAAACATCATAAATGTGTTTTTTATGATATTTGCCCCTACATCATATGAGAAATTATACTTTCAACGATTATAAAGCTTCTCAAAGGGACACTTTTAGAAAATCATGCCCTTTAGGGTTTTTTTTTAAAATAAATCTTGCAGTTTTGATCAGTTCTTCATAAGATGAATACATAGATCCAGGCAGTTATCCTTGATTGTGGGTGTGTCATCATCACCTTATAGCCTACAAAGTACTTGATAAGACTTTGTTTTGTCAAACAGACTAACTTTATGTATTTTGAGCTGTTTCAGTGGTAGCCAAAACAAGGAAATACATTAAAATAACACAGTCATTCAAAGTTGTGTGATGCTGACGACTGACTGCTATATACTAAGATCTAGTGACAAGAACATAATATTAAGAAAAGAAATAGTAGCAAGGCAGAGTTGAGGAGGGGGGGGGGAGTAGAGGAGAGAGGTAGAGAGAGGGGGTAGGGAGGGGAAGGGGAGGGAGGAAGAGATCTGACACTATACAAGATACACAATACAAGATTAACACAGTCATTCAAAGTTGTGTGATACTGATGCTTGCTATTTACTAAGATCTAGTACCACAAGAACATAATATTAAGAAAAGAAATTGTAGCAAGAAAGAGTGGGGGGGGGTAGTAGAGGAGAGAGGCAGAGGGAGGGGGGTAGGGAGCAGAAGGGGGAGGGAGGAAGAGAGATCTGACACAATACAAGATACACAATACAAGAAGTCATTCAAAGTTGTGTGATACTGATGACTGCTATTTACTAAGATCTAGTACCACAAGAACATAATATTAAGAAAAGAAATTGTAGCAAGATAGAGTTGGGGGGGGGGGGGGTAGAGGAGAGAGGTGGAGGGAGGGGGGGGGGAGTAGGGAGGAGAAGGGGGAGGGAGGAAGAGAGATCTGACACAATACAAGATCAACATAAACCAGCAGAGCTTGTATGGGATGAATACTTCCCATAGACTTGCATGTATTGCGTGCATTCTCTATAGGGCTCACACGGGTAAATAATTCCCCATAGAGACGTGTGTTAAAATTCAAATTTCAAAAAATTCTGTAAAATAGCTGGGAGAAATCAGGTGTTTCATCTTCACTAACCTGAATAAGTGAGATATTACCTTTCATCCATCAGATTGCCAGGGTGGGTTGTTCTGCTCTAATTCTGTCCAGGGGTCCGCAAAGCCAGACTACGAGTTCTTGTCACTCAAAAAATCACCTATTTTCCGTACACGTACCCAATGAAATATAGTCCCCTCAAATTCCATCAGAAAAGCTTTCATCTTCCAACCAAAATGCAGTTTGTAGAGGAATTCATACTCAATATCTACAGCTATTCAGTTTTTTGCCAAACTACATCATTGATTTTTAATTAATTTTTTTCTTCATTTATTTTGGTATCTTTGGTACGAATTTGTGAAGGGGTCTGGGACAGTCCATTTTATTTACAGGTGTGAGCCCTAGAAGGAGGCGTTCGCCATTTTGGTCCGGGCAAATTTCGACTAGCGACCGTACCGATAACGTGTAGCGCTACGGAGCATGCAGGGAGATCGACGACGGGATGCAACGGCAGTAGGCTGGCATCTATGCCAAGGTCTCCATCGGAGTTTGGAAATCGAAAAATGTTCTTAAATTCGCAAATTCTACTACAAGTAGCATAGATCTATGTTGCAAAATGCCTGGTTCATGTGCTGCTTTTGGATGTAGAAACAGGAGAAAAGAAGGGGAGCGGAGATTACTTTCACAAGTAACTAAAATTACATTTATAGTGTGTGTTAAACAGATTGATTCAAGGCAAAAAAAAAAGAAGGAAAAAGAAAAGAAAAGGTCTTGCAAAATTCGTCAGGGGCACTCCGCCCTCCCTCAGCTATTCTCGATCTATTGCTACTATAATATAGATAGCTAATACAGTACATAACTATATGCAAGGTCGGCGGAACGGGGGAGGGGACATTTGCCCCATTAAAAAAAAAAAAAAAAAAAAAAAAAAACTCCCCATTTTAAGTTTAAAAAGTGCTCATTTCTAAGTGCCCTATTTGGCCCTTGAGCCCCCCCCCCAAAAAAAAAAAAAAAAAATCGTTCCTCCACCCTTTGCTATACCAGCAGTTAATTCAAGTTCACTAAGATAGTGTGAGAAAAGCTCAGAATACGTAATATATGCCTGGTGACAGGACATATGCTCCGGCATTGATATCTTTCTGAAAGTAGAATTACCATCATGGGTCTGATTGGGCTTTTGGTTCTTGTAAGAAAGGCAGGGTGAGGATTAGGATTAGGGTCACCGTGGGTGTTATGATTTGGGTTAGGGTTTATGTAAGCTTCAACATTAGCATTTCGAGCTTGAACATCAATATGTCATGGAACCAATATGCCTACACGTACTTATAAAAATGATTTATTTCATTTCCACCACCACCAGAAAAAAAAAGAAATACAATGAAACACTCGTATACACAGATAGGACTATAGAATGCAGTCCCCTCATACAGAAAAAAAAAATAACTGCAAAAAAAAAAAATACAAAAATTGACGCAGTATACTGTATCACAAGGGGCATCCGGCAGTCTAGAGACCAAGAGAACCCTTTGTATTGCATGGACCATGGTCGTGTTGGTCGGCTTGAAAGTATTACCTCGTTGAAAATAAAGTGATTTTTTTTTCATTTTCTTTACCACTCATAATAAGAGATTGCTAGCAACTTAATTTTTGAGTTGTTTCCTTCTCTCATCTCCGACCCCCTCATCTTTTTGCTGAAAGGCAATACGTGTTTGAGCGCTTGTTGTATACGTGTTCACGTGTCCACCACTACTGCGCTGCCCGGACCGATGCTTGTTTTTGCCCGGACAAAGATGGCGCGCGGCCTCTTCATCTCGGCACACGAGCACTGCGTACGCGCCACACGCAGTCCGCGCTCTAGTATATTATTAGTATACATCTCTATGATGCATACACATCCTCAAAATTACTTTTCCACGAGGTGCCCCCCCCCCCCCCCCCCCTTGTCTTGACCAACCCGCCACGGTACGTCACTGGCTGCAGCCGTCCGGTTATGGGCTTGTAATCGTGGTGATGGTGACTATCGCCGATCATCCCGCCCCCCCCCCCCCCCACTCCTCAGCACGGATTTACGCCGTTGACACACACACACACACACACACACACACACTTGTTCAACGTCCGTTGGCAAAAGTATACGGATTTGGGAGCCCACAGACACGACGTAGCAATTTTAGGCTACTGCATGAGAAACTTCTGCTGCGTCCGGGCTGTGTTTGGGCCGCGGATTCACTCCCCGTATGGATGATGCGCGTGCTCTCTACAGCCAACGAGCGCACAACGAATTGACACCGTGCGTCTTTTACGAAAAAATATAAAAGACGCCCGGTGTCAGTGAGTTGACCGTAGAGAGCACGCGCCTCACGCAGCTCGATCAATCGAAGCGAAAGATCTTCATGCACTAAGAGTGCCAAGACGTGTCTGCGTGTTCCAAAATCCGTACGGAATCGGTACTCCCCACGTACGGATCTCAAATTTTGCCCACGTTTTTGCACGTAAACAGCGTGCGGGCCACGTACTTACACCTTGCGCAACCGTACGGCCGACGTGCGTTGACGTACTCCCTTCCGGCGGTTGCCACTCCCTCCGTTTTCAGAAAAAACGTGGCGGACGTGGCCTCCGCAAGAAAGGTACGGGCAAAAAAAAAAACACGCATTGTGGGTTACCTGGGCAAGCTGTTGCCTTATTGAATTATTCTGCTATGTCTGAATTAATTTGGCTCTTTTTAAATTAATGATCCTTGCGTCGAGTTATTAATTTGAATAAAAATATGCAGCACTCGCTGCTATTAAGGGATTCGGACCAACACTGGCTATCGGGCGAAAGCTCGGTAGTCTAGTGGATATGATGCCTGTCTAGTAATCAGGAGGTCGTTTGTTCGATTCCCATCCGAGTATGTAAAGCCCATGATGTTTTTTTTTATATCATGGCTTACTCAAAACACACTGAATAATCGGTGTTTATACATGCTGAGAAGGGCGATTTGTCAATCAGTTGCATTCAACCACTCCAACCATGTTTAACCCAGTGACTTCCTGGGATACTACATTACATCTATAAGTTAAAGCAAAATTCAATGTAACTCGTAAGAAAAAGAATCAAGATAAATTTCCTTCATAACAACAGGGCTCTGGCACTGTAGAGGCGTGGGTCTGCCGCCTTCGACGGCCCTTCTAGTTCATATTGCCCATGAGTCGCATTGGCATAACTACGGGAAGGGGCATGGGGGGCACATGTCCCCTCAAATTGGCTGGTCAAAAAACCCAACAAAACATTTACGAAAATAGGAAAGGAAAAGAAAGGAAAAGAAAAGGAAAGAGAAAGGAAACTTGGAGAAGAGCAAACAAAAAGAAAGTGGAAGAGAAATACCCGGAAGCGTTCGCTACCTTCGCTCACTCGCATTTTAAGTATCTTAAGCAATGCAGGTTATATTGATAGTTACTATTCTTATAAAAGGGAATTGGTTTGTATCTTGTGTCTCTATCTAATGTCATATTATTCTTTTACTTATAAAGAATCTTAGTATATAATATAACTGCAAGGAATCGGGCGGAGGTTGACCTAAAATAGATGAATTTCAGTGGATAATGGCCTGTGACCAATAGCCTATTCCTATCATACCCACTATGAGAACGGAAGATGCCGATAAAATATACACCATCATTAGAATGGAGAAACAATACACTAGAACCTGGGGCGTTTCATGAAGGAACTTGTCGGATATTTAATGTCCGACAAGTCAATTATATCCGACAAGTTCAGAGAAATCAGCCAATCAGACTTGAGAATTTCTCAAAACTTGTCGGATATAATTGACTTGTCAGATATTTTATCGGACAAGTTCCTTCATGAAATGCCCCCCTGTTCTCAGTATACAAAATTCCAATTTTTTATCGCTCGTAAAATCTAGGAACAAGATGGTTTCCAGTAGCGTGATCTGCCCTGCCTGAATATCATAATACTTGGGTACCTATATTCGAATGCGGCATGAAGATGTACTTAATAAAAATCAATTATTGTATTTTGATGACGAATCTACGTTTTAAAGAAAATAAAGTTTCTTGTCGGTCGCTCGCTCGCAGAATGGTTACGAACGGCAAGCGAAGTGCCCAAACAGTCATATTCGACTGATAGCTTGCGGCTGATAGTATAGCTTAGGTGATGGAATTATCTTATAGGCTTATAGTGAATTTTGGTGACGAAATCACACTTCTATACCGTGAAAAAAGAGAAGTAAAGTTAATGAAATGTCAGATGAGATCACTACGAACACAATACAATACAATAATAATAACGATAATGATTGATAATAATAGTAATAATTATAATAAAAATGATTATGATGATAATAATAATGATAATAATAATAATGATAATAATAATACTAAACAGAATGACAGAAATAGTTAAGATAGATATGAAATAATTAAATCTGACATTTCCCTTTCCTTGTTTCCTGTTAATGTCACTTTCATATATTTGCATGTTTTATTTTTATGTCTACATGTCTCTGTATCTTCTGAATATGTAATTTCCATTGAGTTACATGTAAAGAGAACAAATTCCCATATGGACAATAAACGATGAATTGATTTAATTCACATTATTATCATAATTGTTATTGTCATTATTATTATCGTTATTATTACCATTTTTCATGTTCATCGGCAAAACTCCTTTGAGCTTCTTCCCGCTTCCCACCCCGTCTCTCCACCATACTTCCAAAGCGTTCCCGCTTCTCCTGTCAATCAATTATTTTCAGTTAAAATAAAGAATAGATCTAATCTTAAACACCCCCTCTAAAAATTCCTGGCTACGCCTATGGTGTTATGAATAATCTGTATAATTTGTTATCAATGATGTCAACAATTTGTATTTAAGTTGAGAGAAAAATAATATGTCATTAAAAAAATGATGATACATAGATTTCAATGTATTGTAAAATCCTTGAAATACAGACATGTAAAATGCCCTTTAAAAATCATAAGGCTGATACCAGAGCAGGTAAGAACTATTTGGGCACCCGTCCCGCTTCATCATGAATATTTATGAGGTAGTAAGATACTGTACTAGTAAATGACATAACGCTGGATATGTGCCATATGAATGTAAAAACGTATCGCCGGGAAATGTAAAATTCTCGAAAATTGCATCCACGGGGAATGTAAAAACGTCTCGCCGGGAGATGGAAAAATGTTCAGTTTTGCCGAGAAACTTAAGAACGCTGCCGGGAAATGTAAAAAATATGTATTTCCACGGTATTACGGCTACCTGTAGATGATAAATATTCATGATGAAGCAGGACGGGTGCCCAAATAGTGCTTACCACCAGAGCACATGTGAGTTGTAAGATGGCTGACCTAAATCCTGACATTGCTAGAGAAGTATGCAGTTCAGTCCTTATCTTTATTTTCTTTTTCTTAGTTACGATGAACCACCTGTTGGCTTTAATGAAACTTTTTTTTCCAAGTCTGATTATGTCAAAAATCTTGCCATGGAATACTGAAAGCAAGATATCAGATAAGTACAGCTTTGAGGAGTTCCGGTTATGCTGGCAGAATATGAGACTTTTTTTTTGGTATAAAACAGGTTAATGTGAAATGTCATCTTAACGTGTCCGATTTCAGATAACAAACTTTCATTCTATGTTACCAAAATTATCAATATCATTTCTTGTTATGTTAATCTTTTTGATATTATACTTTGTTGTATTATGCCATTATCGTAGCAGTTTTCTCGCCGTCAGTGCCGAGTTATTGTAGTAGAATCACTATTTTATGACTATATCAATGTACTACAATGCTATGATATCCTTATCGACTGAAAAACGATTATCTCATATTTGCCCTTTATCTGCTGCGTCAATATGTTCTCAAAGAAAACCCTTAGCACTGCAAACACTATCCAAAGCTTATAGCAGAAAAAAAGCTCACAGAATAAAATCATGATTTAACAAACGTGCGAGAACATACGTTACGATACGAAAATAGACTGAAGTTTGTCTGACTGGCTTTTTGATTTTGTGTGATATTTATGTGTATGAAAACAAAACAAAAATAACAAGGTGTACATATTTCACAGAAAATTCCTTTGAATTTAATGTTTACATATCTGCTTTTCAAAAATACAGTGTGACAGTGAAATTAATAGTCTATACGCGTATAAATAGTGTAAATAAAAATCATTGTACGTAATGAAATAGAACGGATTTCTAATAATGAGTGCAATGTAAACATTTCACAAACACATTTTTTTTTTAACCACGCCGTAATGACTGTCATCATACACATCTCTGATTGAATTGATTGAATATGTTTTTATTCAATTAGTTTAGTTTGGAATTCAATTGAAATCTGCCACACGCAGTTCAAGGCCGAAGAAGTTCTCTACATAGTGCTCTAAATAAAGATTGCGTATACTTGATAAATCACGATATATCACAACGTTGGTAAGTATAGTCTGTATTAATGTGTTCAGCGCATTAATCAATACGCTATGTAATGCTAGTAGTTTGTCACTGTTATTATTACTTATATTTTCACTAAGATTATCATTATCAAAGAGCAATTGAAAGCAATGTTTGATTCACAACTGGAATAAAAATTACCATGTTGGACCAAAAAGAAACACAACACACAGACAAGCAGTCATTTTCACGTCAAAGGATTCATATTTACACCAAACAAATTTGAAACATGTATACGTAAAGAAAGACAGAAAGAAGCTATTCCATATATTTAAACTTTTACAATAGAAATTTTCCAAATCAAATCGATATTGATGAGTAATGTCTATTAGGGCCACATTATGAGCTTAATCCAGTCAAGAAAAAAAAAAAAAAAACCAGTGCCAACGAGAAACAAAGCGCATTTTACTATTCTACGTAATATACAGCTATATATCCCAGCGCCACGAACCCAGATCACAAGTGACTTTCGAATGGGAAAGGTGTTTTATATATTCAGTAGCACAAAATGTATGATCATGCAACGGATATAATCACGATGTTTCATTTATGCCTTTGAATTCTTTTATTCTAGTTTCACATTAGGAATTTGCACCTTATTACATGTGATGGACATGCTCCAGCATAAATTAATTTAAGAACAAAATGAATTACATATCTTCAGGAAACTGTGTCGCCATACTTCCGTTTCACACTTTTATTTTCACATTCTTGAAATCTGTATACTGCAATGCATCAAACTAGTGGAATGCCTCTGATAAAAATGACATGAACTTATATAGAGAAGAAAAATTTGTTAACATATTTTTCTTTTTTCCCCTTGTTTCTACTAGAATAACTTGCTTGTATTATTAACAAAAAAAAAATACTACGGTCAGGTTCCATAGTCCATCTCTGTATTGTGGTACATTTACCTAGCAATGCATATATATCACCAAGAAAACGAAACAAGTTTTAATAACACATAACAGACTAAGGCAATATCAAGCTTATATTTGATTTTATTCATTTCACAAAGAACTATATACAAGACATAATCAATCGGCCATTCTCGACCATTGTTAAATTCATGACACTGATTTCTCAAATGCAAATATACATTTCATTTCAAAAGTCTCTATTGTTAGATATTTTTTTACATTTTTTTAATATCATATAATATATCATAATTAATATTACCCATGTAATGACATTGGTCACCTTTACACTTCGAAAAGGAGATGATAATAGATTACATTGTCTGCCGCGTATTCCACTGATTTGTTGCTTTAATTTTTTCCATCCTTAGAAGGCACAATTATGCATACAATGTTCCAGAATTACCCAAAGATAAAAAAAATATAAACCCAAGGTATCCTGATTACAAGTACATTAGTTATCATTATTGCAGATGTATCCGTAAATTTTCGTGTTCGAATCTCCTACACATCTATGTTTGTTCCCAATCCGAGCGTGTATGGTTCACTCGAGGGCAGAAGAAATCCAGACATCGGAGTTTCTCCTCTTCTTTTTCACATGCGCACAAAGGCAATTTCAGTCCGGCGGTGTCTCCTGATTGCGCTAAGGATGGACAGTAGACAGTAAAAACAAGATGTAATGCGTGATGATCTTGGTTGCCATTTTGTTTACTGTAATTTATGCCTCAAATTCAATACTCATAAATATTAGGAATGTTAGAAATACCTATCTTTATAACAGAGAAGAATCATACTTATTAAGCAAAGACTCTCTCTATTGTATATTATATTTTTGATTTCCTTTCATGTACAGTTGTATTTTCATTTTCAGCAAAGAATATAAGTGTCCATAACTTTGATATGCCAAAAAGCAACATAAATTCTCTACATAACAAAATATAATAGAAACACAATAAATTGTGAATCATTCTATATACAGAATTTTACACAATATACATGGTGCCCAAGACCTACTTTGGTTGGTACATTAAGAACTTTTCAAGCAGCTTGTATTTATGTGAAGGTATTGAATATCAAGTCTGATGTTTCTACTCTCAAACTTGGCGTATACATTGTATTCACAAAGAAAGCAAGGTTGTCATTTAATTCATCGCGTGATGTCATACATAATATTGAAAATCATCTTTTACAGAGAAGGTCATTGCCATGCACCATTGCTCTGAAATGATGTATTCTTAGTGAAGAAAAAGGAAAATGGACTTTCAATGTCAGTTCTGTATCACATTCTAGAAGCGTTTTGTTTGTTTGTTTTTTTTTTTTGTTTTTTGGTTGGATTTGGAGACTAAAGAGGGAATAGGAAATGCAGGTTTTCTTACACACGAATTATTCCGGAAATGAGAGACACCACAAACACTCCTGCAAAGATCCCAGCAAGAAGACCAATGTTCACCGATCCACCTGCAAGGTTGTTTATAAAGAAGAGATAAAAGTTTGATTATAAATCTTATAAAATAAAGCGTGGCAAAAAACTTTAGAAACTGTATAACTAATAATCTGTGTGCAAACAAAATCTGAAGAGATTAAGTCAACAGCCTCTATAGCAAGGGGCAGGGCATAAGAGTTTGTGACTTAAATCCATTTTCTTCTTTTTTTGAGGACATAGCATAAACTGTATAAAAAAAAAAGTGATATACTGACCAATTTTTGAATAGACTATGATAGGAGTTCCGGTAGATTCTTCATTCGGCCCGAAAGGCTCAATCGAGCTACGATCGAGCCGTGCAAACTGTTCATTGGCATTCCAGTCCAATCTCATTCTTAAAATGGGGGGGGGGGGGGGGCTGAAAATATGCATTCATGCACAAATAATCACACACGCACACACACACACACTCACACACACACACACACACACATTACTAACGCAGGAATCAACAACGATATTAATAAAGCACAGACACACTGACAAAGAAAAATACATTTTTCTGGACTCACTACTGGGGCAGTCAAGTTCGAAAGTGAACGCCCAAGAGAACCTCCACACGCCGTTGGCGGCGTCGCAGAAAATGCTGGCTGTGTCGTCAGAGTACTTGCAGCTCACTGTCATTTGACTACCGTCCGCGTAGGCGTCTTGGTGCACGTCGTATGTGGCGATGGATGGATCCACGTTCGGCTTGCCACAATGTGGGCCAAGAGCTGATCGCAGTTTAACAATATTAAGCATTATACAGTAGTATTACATCGCATCATTTCGAATAGACTATCACTAAGATACATTCACGGCGGTCGTGATATACAGTAATAGAATTTGAAATAATCTTAAGATTATCAACAACAGAAAAAGCAAGAAAAAATCATCAATGGGAAATATCAGTTGCAACCATAAAAAGAAATACGTACCTAAAAGTAGCTCAGATAATGATGTGGTAAATACACAAGTATAAGAATGAATCTGAAGAAATATGTTTTTTGTCGACAGTTTAGCACCAACAACCCTGGATTTCATCCCCTACCCCACCCCCCCCCCCCCCCACACACACACAAAAAAAAAACAGGTCACCTCTTCGAGATAATTATAGCGCAACAAATCATTGATGAGAAGGATACACTCTCCTTTTTGATATAACGTTACAAGGTCTTGATCGAATATTTCACTACGGAGAGGAAGAGAATTTTAATATCAGACCATGAAATGTCATGATTTTCAATAATCTTTACATGTGGCTTCTATAATCCCTGTCACTCTTTCGCGAGTACTGTGATATTTTTAATTCAATGACTGTCTTATCATATGCCCAGTTTGCTGAAACCTCACCATATTTGTGACCGTGCACCTCAAAACGAACATAAAGTCGCACACACTGATTTTGCGTGAGGACTGAAAATAAGTGAAATGGGTCAACCAAGCCGAACTTGACTTTTTCATATTTTCTGAAAGAGCGGGTCTTCTTTTACATTATGCTAAAATTTGGTATCATAAAACGGGCAGGAAAGTGTTTTTTTTAGCAGTTTATCTCGAACATTTTTGGTAGAATAGTGTGATTAGGTGTGTCTTTAGAATCCCTTTTTCATTTCTGAAAAACCTTGTCCATACTCTTCACTTTCAACTCTAATAACTTTTGAAAGGATAGTGCTACTGCTTCCAAAGTTGGCATTAATTATGGACAGAATGTGTTGATGAGGCACGCTTAATTTCAGTTTAATTTGATAATCTCTTCATTATTGTTACTCTGGTAGTTTACTTCCTTTTTTTGTCCCATTCATCACACAGCCAGCACGGTTTGGTAAAGATTAAGCGCTTGAATAGACACTGTACTTCAGAGCCTCTTTTCTCAGTTTACACTTTTCCTGAGTTTGTGCTTTCTTTCCAATATTTAGATAGGTTAGGAGAGTCCATTTGATGTGAGTTATACATCATTATAAAGCTTAAGGTCTGCTCTTTCAGTATATGGCCTTAACTAAAAATTCATGTCTGGCGACTTTTTGTTTGTTTTGAGGTGCAGGGTCACATTTTGTTCGATACTAATCGATCTATTACAAAGCCAAGTATATTAGAGTACAAGATTGATCTTGACGGTCAGTTTCCGCAGCACTATAGGCAGTGCTGGAAGATAGATTTTCCTATTAAATAAACTTCATCAAACATAATAATTTTTCAATAGAGTCCCCCGTCGAATCCTTTGAACCACATTAGCTATAAACCGTGCTTACCACCGTCTGGACTTCGTAGTGAAACTTACCGGGATCTTCTGGGCAGGAGAGGTCTCCAGCATAAAACTCTTCTGTGCCACTTTTCCAATCGCCGTATACCTCACAGTGAACGGTGAGTCTTCTATCGGTGTATTTGCACTCCAGGGTGATATTAGAGCCAGGTGGGTAGGAGGCAAGGGGTGTACCCATTAAGGCTACCCGGCTGGAGTCCACAGACGGAGGAGAACAGGGCTGCGGCGAGTCTGGTAGACGTCAGAAATCATGATGGAAGAACGGTAGCATAAGCTTCGAAGTCTTCTCAGAAAGTGTTCTCTCTTTGCAGATGTTACATGGAATAAGATCACAATGTGTGCATAATGTTGCACGTGGGGAGCTCTTTTTTTTTGTTTCTTTTATTGGAATACAATGTCTCACCTAATCAACATATGTGATTTCCTGCGATCTCCAAGATATTGTAGAAAACATCCATATTTTATACATACATAGCACATCCACTGTGGCATGCTTCATGGCAGTCTCAAATCGGGGATATTCTCAATGATGGAAACGAGCAAGCTGCCTAAATGAAACTGATCAAGGTGACTCGCGAGAATGCCGTGGTTTTGAAGCATATCCACATTGCACTTGCAAGTACATCAAGAATGTAAAACAAATCACTGGTTTAAGATATATTCCCATGTAGATCACAGTCACCCTATATATATATCAATATGATATGATTATACGGCCCAGATCCTGATGAAGGCCTACTGACAGGCCGATGCTCGATTGAAAGGGAGAAAAAGATCGAGTGCAACGTCCGCATCAAGTCTAATTTCTTTCACTACATGCTACCCACAATGAGGCATCGCGTACGTTTGGGAAAGGAACAATCTCTCACATTATATAACACACACACACACACACACACACACACACACACACACACACACACATATATATATATATATATATATACATATATATATATATATATATATATATATATACTGTATATTCAATGCGAGAGACTGTATATCATACACACAAACATACATACATAAGCAAGTCGATATATACTACGTCTATATGCCTGTCTCTATATACATATCTATCCGACTTGCTTATGTATGTATGTTTGTGTGTATGATATACAGTCTCTCGCATTGAATATACAGTATATATATATATATATATGCATGAGATTAAAACCTAAGCCATTTTAGGTTTTAATCTCATGCATATATATATATATATATATATACTGTATATTCAATGCGAGAGACTGTATATCATATACACAAACATACAAGTCGGATAGATATGTATATAGAGACAGGCATATAGACGTAGTTGTAGCTGTGATGACATATACTATGTAAGTATCAGTTTACTGCAGCAATATAGCAGATACAAATTCGTCAGCTCACCCTGGCAGGTCAAGACAAATGCTTGGTCCCTGGACGGATCATCTTTCCATATTCCTTTATCTCCGTCACAGTAGATCTGTGGCCAATTCGTCGAGTACTTGCATTCAACCGTTACCCGCTCACCTGATGGATAAACCTCCTGCTCGGGCTCGTAAGTTGCCACGGAAGGGTCTATGTCGGGTGGCAGACAGGATGGACTGGTCACTGGAAATATCAGAAAGAAACCCTCAGAATTATAACAGTGATGTGGAGTGAATTACAACATGAACTTTTGCTTTAGGGTCGCCCTGTTTTACAGATGTGTCTGTTTGTGCGTTTGTTTGTGTGTGTCATATACGAAATTATTGGCATTTAGTAACACATATGTGTATTGTGTGTATGTTTGTGTGCGTGTGTGTATGCTACCTTTTTGATAGCTCTGATGTGTTGTTTTTGGTTTTTTTTTCAAAATGGAAACAAATAGACCCCATCCCCTCCGTGTTTCATTCATGCTATACCGAGGTAGCTTTTGAAATACTAATTCGGCAAGCAATTTCTCGGACAGCGTAAATCTGTAGAGCCGATATTCAGAAACAACCACTACGGAAAGGGTGGGAATGGGTTAAGTAACAGATGCATGAAAAGACAGATTGATAGACATGTAGTAAACAAATATGGAGAGCAAGCCACACGTAAACAAAAATTGTGTGTGTGTGTGTGTGTGTGTGTGTGTGTGTGTAAGTGTGTGTACCTATACACAGTATATACGGCACTGCATATACATATACATATACATAATGCGTTTTCTTAGGTGAGTTTACCAGGATTTGTAGGACACTGGAACTTTTCATCTGCATTGGATAAGGAACCAGCTTTCCACTGTTTAGAGTCACCATCGCAGAAGATCTCGATGCTCTTGTCGGAGAATTTACACTCCAACGTCAGCCGAGTGTTGTTGTCATACATCTTCTGATAGCTGTCGTAGATTACCAGAGAATGGTCCACAGATGGGGCTGGACACGTAGCACCTGTAACAGTTCATGATTATGTTATTTGCCTTGTGTCGATCTCATGGGCTGTATGGCTCGTGAGCTGAATGACTCATGGGCTATACATGGCTCATGGACCTCTATTCAATGTCGATCTCGTGGGCTGTATGACTCGTGGGTGTCGGTCTTGTAGGATGATCCCGGTAATTCGAGCTTTGATAATCTTTAGCTTGTTGTCCATGTGATGATATTTGAATAAGCTATCATACAAAGAATACTCTTAACCTAACTTAGACTAAAATTAGAATACATTTCAGAGAGAAGACGTGATATAGAAAAAAAGAACAACTGAGCCACCATTTCAATTATAAAGGCCTAACAAAGTAGAGTACTTGAAATAGAAAATGAGTTTTGAGCTCTTGGCAAACTATAGATTCAACCTTCTTATCATTATGTGTTCAGCATCAATAAAAAAAAAAAAGCTCCAATGAACAGCTACAGAATACACATCTAACAAATATTATCGCTGTCACAAAGGTCTGAAATCTAAAGTAACTTCAGGGTGATATTCATTCTCTATATAATAAGAGCTTGCTTCCAAAAGGCGCTAAATCCATTGAAAAATGATGGGTTTAGCGCCTTTTGGAAGCAAGCTCTTCATTATGTGTATATGGGTGAGAATTTTGAACGATGTACAATTGCCAATTTTCGTACCTTATGACATTCTTTCCGTTAGAACACGCCAGGATGATCTAAGAAACCAGATTTTTTCATGTCATCTCAAAGATTGGTAAATTTCCTTTCAGGAAATATATGGTTTGGTTGACTTTTGCCTGATATTTTTCATTTCACAAGGACTTAAAGCGTAAAAATACGGTAAAAACGCTATTTTCACAATAATTTTTGTTTTTCAAACTAATGATGTGCATTTTTAATGGTACGTGGCATCTAATATCTGACCATGTTCTGGATCTGACATATCATGGGTATGTACCACAAAATTATAAGAACTTTATGAGCACGTATAAAATTACAGAGAACAATTAAAATATCAAAGTCCTAAACAGACGAACGTCCGTGATGCTTTTATTTCTATCGCTGCTGCAAATTCTACTTTGTTGTCCCAACTGTAACGTATACGAAAATTTGGTGTTCCACCTAATGAACATATCCTGCAAAAATTGTACGTATGCTGGCTGTACATGGGACGTAATATTCTTTTATGCAAAATTATACTCAGTTTTCGTCACGGACGTGCTTCCGCTATTTTCTAATAAAGATCGTAGCCCATGAAACGTTATTGGCGATATTGTTCTGAGTCGTAATCAACTAAGATCTAGCAACACGATAATATGTTTGTTTTGAGTTTCTGTCCATCCTATGTCAAATAGGAACCGAAATTATATTTTTAGACGAACCTCCAAGAAAAAAAGAACGTCCGTGATGATTAAAACGTTTTCGAGTGGGACACCATCTTGCTTCGATGGCGAAGGTGCATTTTACCTTTGGCTCTCTAGCCGAGGAGCTGCATGCCATTTTGGGAGCGGACTGAGGTTCGTCCGCAGTTTTTGGACCATGCAATTCACCAAAAACCAAGCATATAATTAATATTTTCTCTGAAAATTCACCTCCTGAACCCCCTCTGAGCAATACATATGTTGTAAGGATGTCAAATTTCTTATAATTTGCATTGACAATACCTTTTCAAATTTTTGAAAGAGTTGGGAAGGCTAGGTACTCTCTGCCGATTAGTTATCCGTTCTGGAACATGACCCTAGTAGTAGAACGAACGTCCGTGATAATTCCAGAGAACGTCCGTGACGTATGCAATCCCTCTGATAGGGATAACTTGTCCCGAAAGTGTCCTGTATTCTTTAAAACTTTTGGCTCGAATAGCGACAAATAAAGTTTTACAAAGTAGAAAATGAGTTTAGAGCAGTAGTTTCAGAATTTTTAAGGCGTTATGTGATCATGATGAACAAACAATTGAAAATTTACTCACAATTTTACGCTTGTTTTCCCTCTAATTATACAAAAAACAGCTAAACACTTAAAACAAAGTGATAGGAAAATGAAATTTTGCGTAATCTATAATTTCTGTGCGTTTAAATTTCTTTCTAATGAGGTTCTGGCGACAATTTGTACTGTTACAGGTTCTGAAAGTTTCGCTCACGGACGTTCTGTCCGAGGAAGGAAATTTCTGACAATTACAAATATATCACTGCACATAAGATTAATGTTAGTTGAAAATATTACCAAATCACCGAGCCGCTCATACCCGAAAGTGAATAGCGTTCAGCACTCAATTTACCTGTAATAACAAACGGAAAACGTTGTTTTCACGGATGTTCGTTGGTTGAATAAGTCAGTGTATTACATAGTAGGAGAAAGAGGATCAGTGCCACTTTTTAGTGACAGGTGCTCTAAGTGTTTATCTTTTGAGTATGGTAGCTGCCGTCTCAAACAGAACACATCCAGTTTTGGTCTCCATAACGGACGTTCGCTGTAATTGTCATGATATTAAATGCCTTAATTCATTCTTATTTTTCTCTTCATGACGATTTTTCTCTCATTCCCTCAATAGCATGAACATGCTACCACCAAATAGAAAACAAAAAACAAAACAAAACAAACCAAAACAAATCCGAAAAGTGCTACGCAATCACATTCAGGATAATGACGGAAGAAGTCTGTAATGAGCATGTGTTGAATAAGAAACGGAAAAGTTTCAAAAGGACGAGGAAGCAGTTGAATGAAAATGACTGAGAAACAGAGAAGGGATCGAGCTCCAACACACAGAAAAAAGAATTGCCAGTGCACTCCCGTTATACCAAATTCTTCTGGAGAAGTTTTTGTTTGTTTGTTTATGTTTTTTATTCATCGAAATGCCGTCACAAGCGAACAAAAATCATGCAGTATACAATTATTGTCTGATGAAAACACACAAATCCTCCGCTTATCATCACATGATGTTGTTTTATACTCATCAATGAAAAGCAATATTCATTTGTAATTTTTTCCAAGATTTTTTTTTTCATTTTACATTTAAGAGACAGAGAGATCGTCAATTTGTTTGTGCATTTGTGCTTACTTTGAAAACACATGTTAAAAAAGTAATGATTAAGAATAGGTTTAAGGTTGCACTTTGATACGTTCGCTCTTCCATAGAGTTGTTACTCCGATGTCCAAAGGTTTGTTATTCCAAAATGAAAAACAAAAATTGTAGTTAATTCAGGAGTTTTGTCATTAGAAATGTTCTTCGAAAAATAGATATTAAGGATCATTGTTTTTAGGTCCGTTCTTCTAAAAGTGGAATGGGCCTAATATTCGTTTAGGTGAAAACGGTTATTATGAGGTTTTGAAATGGGAGGATTTTAGTTGTTAACTTGTTTCTCCACATTTGGATAAGCGAACATAATTTTTCATGTTCCAATTAATAAGCCTTTCGGTTAACCTTCGGAGATTCCTATCATTTACCGAATAAAAAAAGCTTTATAATTATACGAACTCTATCAAATTTTGTATTGACAAACTGTATGAATAACGAGCCTCCGAAATGACGCGCTACAAAAGGTTTGTTATAACAAACCATATTGTATAATATCGAAGTCACAAACATCCATCCAAGTTATATGGACTTATTATGGACTTGTTATGACGAAACTTCGTAGTATCGAACCAATTATCACTTCTGACTCATATAATAACACAAATTCTCCTCGATAACAGTGTGTAACACAAGGAGCAAACACAGAGGGATTTCTTCCTAACGTATTCGTTTGCCCTCCACAGCTAAACTTCGTATTTCTATAACGGAGCACATTTCTGTTGTTTTTCTATATTAATTCTTTGTCATAATTTTAGCTGTGACCATGTTCGTTATATAAAAAGCAAATTTTGCATTGTAGACTTCATAATTATAACAACTTTAGGACCTGAATATTTACTTCATGAAAACGAAATTTTGATAAATATATTCGTTCTCAAGGATGGACTACGTCACTGAGATTACACGTACGTTTGTACGTTCATTTACGAGAGATGGAAAAATTGTTTTCTTTGATTCCCCAGTATGAGAAGATAAACAAGCTTGTATAATTGAGAATTGGTAATGTCTATTCAGGATTTTGCAGAGGAGTTTGTTCTCGACATGAAATTGCTGTTTGTTGTGAGTAGAATGCGTTTCCAACTCAAGAGAGCTGCATTGTCCAATGTCTTGTTTGTTCCGAACGTCCGTGAGCTACATGCGAACCTCCGTGATGAAAACTATGCTATGTTTGTTGGGTTATAGAGACTGCCCAGATGAGATACATCTTAAAAAGGTATATTGTTATTTGGGAGTGAGGATTAAAGTATGGGATAGTGAAATAAGAGGTGAAAATATTGAGTTTCTGTAAAATGCGCGTAAAGTTAAGAAAGTGTTTAGCGGAAGAGCAATATTTCCACAGAAATGACGAATTTAGTTAAATCATCAGTTGTCAACCATGACGAACAGGTTAAGAGTACAAGCTTAATATTCTGCAATCACGTACACATGTCCCTTAAGATATTTCGTTAGGATTTTGAACTGAATCAGATCTTTGGACACTATGTTAAATGGTATTCAAATGTATGTGCAGTACTATTCCTCACGGACGTTCGCTGCTCTGGACATGGTAAACTTCAGCGGTGAATAAAAACTTGTTCCTCTGGGAAAATCCTAGTATAATTGGGTTCATATTAAAGCTTGAGTTATACTCTTTCAGGTAAGATGAATGATTTGGAGAATTTCCTACTTTTTAAATTTTGCCTTGTTTTGGCTCAATTGTACATCGTTCAAAATTCTGACCCATATATATGTTTAAATGCATATATATATTATATATATATATATATTATATATGTATACATATATATATAATATACATTTATATTTGTTTGTTTGTTTATTCATTTACCTATCTATCTATTTGTTCTATTCATATCTGTTTTATTTCAACAGGGGAGCTCTTGCAACACTCACCACTCCAGGTAACATACTGAGATAGAAGGATGACCAGAGTTGCGGCAGAGGTACTGAGTCCTATCCGATCCATTCTGCTTAAATCAAGATATATTCTCCGCAGGCTCTTGAGTATGAAAAAACAAACAAACAAAAAGTCAGTATCGCATGATTAGATTTTATCATAATGCAGTGTTAAGAATGATAAGTGCCAAAGTAGTTGAGTTTGAAGCAAAATTTACTCATGAAATTCACTGGAGCGGGTGCTCTTTTCTCGGTTCTGTTCCTGCAATAGGCTTATGCACCTACATCATGATAGCCATGCAGGTTCAACATGGTTTCGCTATCATGAATGACATTATATTACACGGGTTTACATTCGCAAAACATATTTTTCTTTGTGGTCCTATCTTGATAATAAATGATGTAAATCTTAAGTGCAGATGCCTTTCATAAAAGAAAATCAGAAAGTTTTAAGATTCCTTGAATTTTTTTGGCTTTTGCTGTCCTCTCTGATTAAGTTCACATTTTCTGTACGTCATTTGTACGTAGCGGATAAACACCCAAATACGAATGTAGCCCCCTCCCCCCTTCCGCAGTATCATCTATCCTATTAAACAGCTCTAATGAATTGAAATGATAATACGAGATGGAACGCTTTCTAGCTTAGCGTAATGTCTCATACTCGACAAAATCAATGCTTGCCAGCATTACATGAGACTTATAAAGCCTACTTATAGCCGACTATATTATGAGATAAGACACTACAGTCATGACAGCATATGGTATAAATGGATGTAATTGCTGCACACATAGTATCAAGGCGCCAGTAGTATAGACGTAATGAATGAAAAAAGTAGCATAATGATACTAACCCCTTGTATTATGATCAGAATACTAGGTTAGTCACAACATGTTGTCTTGTAAACCTCTGCTCATTGACATTGTTTTGGATTATTCTATTGCCACCCGTTGGCTTCTTATAATTATCACTCCACAACAATCATGCAGAAAAATGACTCTGTTGATTGGGTTTGCCTAACTTGGTTTATCTGAGAAGATGAGAGTCTGTGTGACTGTGCGAACATTGTCTGTGTTATGTGTGCGCGTGCTGGCTTCACATTCCTGCCTATAATGGCGGCGAAGTCGTTATAGACGTGAGTGCGGGGTGGTGCAAAGGTTATTTCTTGAACAAATACACGTATTGTACATCATATTTGGCATTTCTCATTCTAGGCTCGACGACAAAGAGCTAAAAAAATGGTGGTCATGGTATTGCACGCGATGTGGTAACACAAAAGAGAGCGGGGCCTGAATAGATTTTTTTCATATCCATTTTCATCAAGGAAATGTCACGACCAACGGAAACAAATTTTGAGTATATGAGTATATCTATGTAATTCATAATGTTTCAGACATTTCAGTGGAAAGTGGTAGACAAACCGTTGCTATTTTAATCAATTACCCGGATCTAATTTGTTAGAAAAAAAAGCAAAAAAAAAAAACAGCATCAAAAAAGGGATGCATTGTACGTTTCAATCCCTAAAGCCCACTACTTTCACAGACAACTGAGAGCTTTTTTTTTCAGCACCATAATATTATCGAGGGAATCTGGCACGTCAAATGTCATAAACAGAATGATTCCTTGAGACATCGTTGGGAGTTTTGTTGTTTTGATGGATTACTGCGAATACAGATGGGGGCTGCGGCTGTCTGGTCGCACTGTTATGTCTTTTAATGTCCTATAAGGCAAAGGGTAACCAATCCTGACTTTTTGAAATAAATATTTCTAACAGCATACATTGTATTCCAATGTGCAATAGATATCACACTTTAAAGACGTTTGTAAGATTATCTGTGCAAATTGTGAAAGGATTTTCGAGGATTACTTTTCATTTCATTTCTTCATTAATTGTTGCACTAAGCTTTCATGGTCTGTTTCAACTATTGCTTTCCTTTTATTCACATATCATAAAGCAACATAAATATAAGTTAAATAGATTTACGCACTCACAGACTAAAACATAAACATATTCCCTCTACGTAAAAACGTATTTGTTCCACATATGCTTCGCATCATGTTTTTAATACCGTTTTGGAGATCATTTTGATCTCTATTTGAGCATTATTTGCATTGATGTATTTCTTTGGTTTGTTCTTACATTTGTATATTTGTTCATCCCTTGTTGTTTAAAAATATGAAAATGATTACCACCAATGCATTTTTTATTGATTATCCGGGTCGGCCAGATTTTAAGGAAACTTTTAATTCCTCGTTGGCTGCTTCCATTTAATAGCTTTATGTATTCTATAGATCCGTTTTTACTTTGTGCTTGTTATGGTTGTTAATCATTGTTATTCTCTGTTGTTGTTTTTATGCTGAACAAATAATTTCAATTCAATTCCAATTCAATTTAATTACTCCTAGAGGATGTCCCACTGGATTAAAAAAGAAATGATATCAAATGTGATGCAATTACATACGACTGATCAGTGTCACGAGAAGTGCTATAATTTTAGTTCATCTTATTCTACCAAGTTCATGGTGTATAACAAACGTTTAACACTATTGAATTAAAGTCATATGATACTCTTTTTCATTTTCAAGTGCTATAAATTCGTTATCAAATGCATTTTTATATCTGTATACAAGCGTATGATAATAACTAATATGAAATAATGGATGTACGACAGTGCCCAAGATTTCAACCTAAAACTTGCGCCTTTTTATCTTCTGAACGAATTTGATACTTTTAAATAGCATTAGTAAAAACATATATTTTCAGACATGATAAATTTGGTATTGACTTGCGTCTTCATGCTCAAACTGCAATAACAGTCACTATCTACGCGATGTCTGAAAAAAAGTTAGAGCTGTAGCTACAACCAGGACTGCTTTCTCAACGTTTCCACCTTTATCGCTTCTTTTTCTTCTCATCTCCATTCATTTCTCCTACATTTCTTCTGCCGCTTCTCTTTACGCTTATACTTCAGATGCTCATGGCAGTCACCGTGAATGTGAGGTCAAAGGGTTGCCTCTCTCAGTCTGCCATTACTGTCAGGGACCTGTTTGAATGGCATGTCACTGATCGAGATTTGGAGTTGTCTGTCCTAAGGGAGCGTAAGCGTCCCGAGGAATATTCCCCTGGTTAATTCATGTGAACCACCCAGGTAGAATCTGATCATGTGCAGATAAAGGTCATTGCAGACCTTCTCTTGTAATTGACTTGTTACTGAGGTATTTTAAAAATTGGATAGATCTTCATGAAAATTATAATATAAATATCAATGTATGAACATAGTGAATATATATGAATATACAGGTGAATATGTATTCGTTTCAACCAAAATTAACAGAAGATTTTGATGCAGAACGTACATTTAATTACTAATTTCTGCTCAGCTGTTTGTAAGGCCTCTTAAAGATATTATTTCAGTTTAGTAAAATCTATGGCTCCAGAGGACACTGCAAACTTGATCAATTAACTGTGAACTGGTTTATTAGCGTCTATGGCAGGTTATACCATTACCCTTCCTATTCCACCACAGATTTGGCATTGCTTTTTGCTAACCATGCTAACCCTTTGCGTGCGGAAACGTGCGAATTACCATGGAATAGGAAGTTGCAGCAGCTCGTAGTCGAAGGGTTAAATCTTTCCTGAATAATTCAATCACAAAGCCACACCTTCCATCCCTGCCAGCAATTTGCTGTGCGGTGTCATTTAAAAACATTCGCCTTTTCTATTGACAGACAGAAATGCCTGAGTTACACTCCATGGGAAGCCTTAATAGAAGAACCAGCTGTATTTAAAGGCATAGAATGTTGATAAGTCGTTACATGATTATACGTACACTGAGAAAGGCAATCCGCACTTAGATTGCATTTGGGTGGATACCATGTCTACATGCATATTGTACAGGATCTCATTATCAACACAACAAGTCTTGACACTGCAAACCATTGGTAGACAAACCTATAATATTCAATCCCAAAATTGTAGAAGGGATTGTCAGCATTAAATATGCCCATTTATAGAAAACAAAATCATAACAGGTCCATGGCTGAGTCCACAAACCACATCAGATACTTACCGAGAAAATCACGACTGGGGATTTCAAGCCTATAGTCCGCACAAAGGTGAGTTCTGTATGCCAACAGTATTCTCTTCAGGTAGCAATGATACCACACCAGAGACGTGAAGTATGGAGAGTCTAATACCAAACAGAGCGATGATGATGCATGGATCGTGCGATATGATTACAACCATGCAGGCTGCACGTCTGCGCAGTGAAAGGTTTGCGCCAAACGCTGAGTGTCGTGCTGAGTTTCTGTTTGGTTTGTGGCTCTCTCTCTCTGCCTATGTCATCTGTAATTTCACTTTGGCGGACTTAATGCATTGAATGTGCTACCTAAATTCTGTGGCGAAATGGGCGGGCGCATGCGGCATACCTCTTTAGAATAGGATGCTTTGTTCATATGACACGGGGAAATGGATGCTTGAGACGCTACACACCTTAATCACTCACGCATTTAGTAATCCACACACAACCCCCAAAACACACCCGGAACGTATTTGAAGTGATTGGCCATTCGAGCTCTGGAAAAGAATCATTAGCTTCCATGTTTATCATATTCTTAATGTTTTAGATTATGTGTGTCTGTATGCACAGTGTATGCACGTTATAAATGCATTATGTATAAAGTGTGTTTGTAATGTGTACAAATGACAATGCAACGGAAATACGGCATCTTTAGACTGGTGAAATCCTTTTGATGGACAATTACATGTTAAAAAAAATCTTAAAAGATATTTGTCCTGAATCAATGTGGATCCAGTGTGAAAAAGTGCAATTTGTCATTGTTGTCTAAAAGTTCATGTGCTCAGTCATGCATGACGTTTGTTAAAATAATTAGGTATCAATGGAAAGAGGAAGAGTTCCCCCTTCCTCACAACCAATATTGCCCTTTCCATCAAAATAGTAGCCCTCTAAAGTCGGATTACTTTTTTTTTCGATACGCACTGTACAACGCTAAAAGTAGAACCAGGCTCGGGGATAAAGAGTTCGTTGCCTAGAACGTGCGATTGTTGGTGATTTAGGTCGTTGATTGTAGGACTAGTAACTGAAAATAGTTTTAACTTAAATCGACAAGAGAAACCCATCTCCTCTTCATGTCCACGGATTAATCGATATTAATATATATATATATATATATATATATATATATATATATATATTATATACAATATATACGTGTATTTATCTTTGAAGTGTTCGGAGTATGCCAGTAGAGTAAGCCAGAACACGTCTGATTTTTTCCCCCTAATTGTTCCTAGTGTGCTGGCCTCGGGTTATTCTAGGTACCACCAAGGAGCTTGAAGCTCCTTGGTATCACTAGACCCTATCCAGTTAGCTAATCGTACAACAGAAATAAAATTGCAGACAGTCGAGTCGTACGTTGCACTCCAGGCTTTATTCCATTCTCCATCTTGTTGTGCATGCGCAAGTGCCCAAGTGCGTGTGCGCATGTGTGCGAGCGGTAAAACTGCAAGTGAAATAATGAATGATACACTGTATGAACATACATTTCAGCAATCACAGTAGGTTTAACAAACATAGTTCTCCATATAAAAAAAAAGTTGGCTTCTTCTTCTCAACAAACAGTAGTACACTGTCTTGCACTCCATTATCATTGTACTTTATAGGGCCTACACATTTAGTATCCATGTAGGCCTATTCACTAAGCATTAAGAAACGACAGCTGTGTAATTACTGTTTTACTGTAGCAATGCCAATACACTGTTACATTATCAATTCACTGTTTTCAATGTCAAAAAGACTTTGTTTACACTGTAACAGGTCGTAATTAACATGTAAAGACCTTATAACAGACTTTATAGACTTGTCTTCCAAGCCTAGAAGCTATAGGCCTATTTACCCTTCTGACGCATTCGTCAGATGTACATGTATATCGTGTCCCATACTGTGAAAATGATGTTATGATATTGCAAAAGTTTATTTGAAATATCCAAAATACCGTACCGGGTACACTAAAAGGGTTATGCACAATATCTTCCCTTAGCCAGCATTGTTTAGAATCCTCTAAGTACCGGTACACAATGAGTAACTGTCAGACCTATACGTGCCATACCGTATGTCTAACCTACGATAGCTTTACTTACGCTATACAGTTCATGGAATTCTTAGCACCCAAAAGGTAATTGAATTCTCTTTCATGGAAAACTGTAAACAAAGTGATAGCCTTTAAACCTCCGCAGAACTAACAGATGAAGGACTTCCATCCTGAACCGTGTGATTCTCGTAAGATAATTTACATATTTGCTAGGAGGCACAAACGATCAATCCCTCGTTTCGTGCGCCATTTTTCCAACCCATTATGGAAGGCCGAAATTTGCATTATTGCGCTTTGCGCGCATTCCATAACACACAACATCGCTTTGTTTGGTATGCTATTTTACCAGCCTATGTACGGGAAGCCAAAATTGTTTACCATCAAATACGTAATAATACTCATGAAACTGGTATTGTGGTCCCTTTCAAAGACTGTAATTTCCTAAAGGTACTTTGGAAATCGGAACATATCAATCCTCCCAGTAACATCTTTCATGTGGGATTCGCATGGATAGTGTATACACATAGCTCGTCGATGCGGGCTAGTGGTGCCGTTCCCTACTTCAATATGACGTCTCTGCATAAATTATAGATCGACAGCCCTTTTCCGGTTTTGGCGAAGAAGCGCTATGTGAAACTGTTATTATTTCTTCATAATTACAAACGTATATAGTATAGTGGAAGACAAATGTTTTATACTACTGAGATCTAAAGATGTTTTTTTTTTTCGAAAACTGAAACAGCTAATTTGATGAGGCTTTCTTATCGCCGCTGGATGAGATCGACTAATTCAAGATTTGACAAACTTCGGAGAACTGAATTTTGATACCGCAAGTCCATGAGTCCAAAGCACATGAACTCATGAATGTACAAAATTATTCATAACACTTAATAATTCAACGAATGTAAAGAATTTAATCACCATTTAGACATTACGTTTGTTTTTTATCCTTCTATTGTAGTTTTATATTTTTACATATCCACCTTTTGATTGGCATGGGGATGTTTCAGTATAGAACTCAAAATGACAGATCATCTCAAATAGCGACCGAGATGTTTTTCTTTTCTTTTCTATCAAGTATGAACGACATCATCCTTCAGTTTTGCATCAGGAAAATGCGGGATATGCTTTCATTTCACATCAGTTGTATTTTGACATTCTAGAAATCCGTACAATATTGCACATTTATATATCATAATTATGCAACGCACAGGGATGTCTTCAGAGCACCTTATAAGGGAGAAGGATAATACTACCATGGGATTGTCTTCTAGATGTTGGTGTGTGTGTGTGTGTGTGTGTGTGTGTGTGTGTGTGTGTGTGTGTGTTTATGGTTACACTTCGTTATTCCGAAGGTTCCTTATTCCGAAGGTTCTTTAGTCCGAAGGTTCGTTATTCCGAAGGTTCCTTATTCCAAAGATTCGTTATTCCGAAGGTTCGTTAATCCGAAAATGTGATAAGGTTTGTGATTCCGAAGGTTCATTCATCCGAAAATGAAATAAGGTTCGTTGTTCCGAAGGTTTGTTAATCCGAAAATGAAACAAAGCTCTCTATTTCGAAGGTTCGTTACGGACCCTATATTTCATTGTCGGATCAACGAACCTTCGGAAAAAACGAACCCTATTTCATTTTCGGATTAACGAACCTTCGGAATAACGAACCCTATTTCATATTCTGATAAACCAGCCTTCGGAATAGCGAACAGCACCCGTTTTTATTACTTCCTGCAACAAAAGAATTAAACATATACCGTTACAAAACTGTTATATGGCTATAGAGTTCCTTATTCTATCTTGCCACTAAGGTAAATAAGCACAGCTACAATACAATCAGTGTAATATCACGAAGAAAGCTGAACAAGTTCTAAAGAGGACATAGCCCAGTTTCTATTTTAAAAAGTATGCAGCTGGTACTAGCAAGAAAAGTATTGTTTTGGATAGTTTTTAATGATATAGGATCATATTCAATCATTCATAGTAATATACAGAAGAATAAACGTCGGAAAATGTATCGTGACCAACGCCTTTCTTCATTGATTCTTCATATGAAATACACATTTAAATTGGAAAATCTCTGTGATCAGAAATCAATGCATTTTCAAAATCAAAACGGACAAATACACACCCTCGAATATTTACACTACTTAACAACATAAATGGTCACGTTCCATCCCACCACTAAAAAAAAAAAAGATAAACCTGTAAATAGTCATTTATTGGGATTTTAAACACTTACTGGTTACTTTGATTTTCTCATCCCTAGAAGACACAAACCTATGACACTCTAAGCTTATGTAACTATATCTAAACCAGGTACTAGTATATCCTTGCAACTTGAATGTGTTCTTGTGTCGTTTCATCCACAGTCAGTCATCATTTATCGTGACTGCAGATTTGTCCGTACATTCTACTCTACGGTGATTCTCTTCGGTGCTTCCAAACATTTAAGTTGTTCCCAATCCCTGTCCCAGCATGTCATGGATATCCTACGAGAACTGGAGGGCAGCGTATTAATCATGCAGGATTCGAAGTTCGTCGTTCCTTCATTTCTTCGCTTTCACGTGCGTCAAAGGTAATGTCAGTCTGCGTGTGTTGTTTCCTGATTGCGCTAGAGATGGACGGTATAGATACAGAACAAGATGTGTTACGTGTGACGTCACATGTTCATTTAAACAATACTCACAAAACCGATGCCAGAAATGTATTTTTCGCCGCGAAATCCATGTACTTCCATCTTGTAATGTAAGCACTATAAGTCAATGCGAGGAGGAAAAAGATTTGCTTACAACGGTCACAAACCAGCACCTGTATTTCAGAGTGTTGATGTCCTAAATTTTCCTTAATGTACGGATACAACGTTTACCTCGCAACGTCACGTGACGAAAATCTGACTAAGATTAGGTTTATCTTCAGTCCCATCATCTTCCCCAGTTGGTAGTTTATTCTGTTAGTAAGTTCGATGAATATGAGTGGCCCCCATTCATACAAACTTGTCTTTTACGTGGGTCGCTCTTTTTATTAACGCTATCAATTTGAATCTGTATCGATTACAAGCATATTATGTTACTGGAAATTAACTTTCATTTTAATTAGATTTGAATTGTAGAATGCATTTATTTGCACTACGAAAGGGATAACTTCACTTCTTCTCGTTACAACGACAGCAATTAACATATCCCAATAGTTTATAACCGCCAACACCTAGAACCATCTCTGTAGGGTATCCGGTAGCTATGGGTCCATTGTAGCACAGAACAACGACTCACTTGGTGTGCATATCCACATCGGGTGCACGTCACGAGACCGACACCCACGAGTCATACAGCCCACAAGTCATACAGCTTACAAGTCATATAGCCCACTAGTTATACAGCCTATGAGTTCGACACTTGAGTAAATAAAGCTCACGAGACCGACACTAGGCAAAAGAGGCTCCCAACACAGACACTAGGCAAAGAAGGCCCACGAGACCGACAGGATTAACAGCGCCACCTATAGACCAATTATTGTATAGGATGCCCAGATAATGGCATAAGGAAGATAGAGATGGAAAAGGAGAGTTGGTAGGGGATTACCCCGTCAATTGCCCTCCCTCGCCCCCTGAACTGTTCAAGATTTTTAATTGTGTTTGCATCTTTGACTGTTTGTAATAAATATAAACAAAATTCAGTAAAAGTGCATGAGATATTTCAACAATATTTTCTAAAAGGCCAAAACACCCTGGTTTCCTTTCTGCAAAAATATTATACTGGTATACACTTGCTTAGAAATAAAATAAGATTAAAAAAAAATGAAATAAACTGATGTGGACATTCACAAGAACTATATCATAGAATAATACCTAGATGTGAAATGAAGTTTACAAGAAAATATTTCACAAAATGGTTAATGTCGCAGTGCATACTTGCTTTGCATGATATGGGAGGGGAGTAGTCATCTGCAAAGCTGCTGATTTAGTATAAATGCGCAGAAATCAAATGTAATCGTCAATAATATCAAGGTATCTTTAAGTATTCGGGAAAAGAACATGCATCCATGAAACCAGCCATTCTATTTCATGAAATTAAACCATTTTGAGAAGAATGATTTTACAAATATAAGCTACAAATCGAGGTGAATCACTGCGATATAAAACGTTTTCATCCTTTGAAATGTCATGTATACGTTATATTCACAGAAAAAAATTACAAACTGAACTCTAAGCAGGCGGGTACAAGCTGGACGATGTTGGGAAGGCCTATCAAAGATAGCATGATGGCATCTAAAATCAAAGCATACATCGTTCTTGTCCTCTATTATTTTTTCATTTTTTTTTTTTTTTTGGGGGGGGGGGGGGGATGTGGGCCTTGACGAGGACAATTTTATTTTTAAAATAGAGATAAATTGGTAACAATTTCGCTCCTTGTAGCGTGACAGAACAGCCCTCTAAAAGCCACACGTGTAGAAATACAAACTTGATGTCGTTGATATGTAGATGGTGCTGTTCAATAAGTTATTAGTTACAATCTCTCTCTCGATAGCGTGACGAAATTGCACCCACCCCAATGTAATTTTCCCCTTAATGGAACACCCTGTACAGGTAATTGACATGTAGATGGCGCTGTTCATCCTGTCGGTCTTTATTCTTTGCCTAGTGTCGGTCTCGTGAGCCATCTTTGCCCAGTGTCGGTCTCGAGCCTTCTTTGCCTAGTGTCGGTCTCATGAGCCTTCTTGCCTATTGTCGGTCTCGTGAGCCTTCTTTGCCTAGTGTCGGTCTCGTGAGCCTCATTTGCGTACTTTCGGTCTCGTGAGCATTTTGTGCATAGCGTTGAACTCATGGGCTGTATGACTCGTGAGGCGTATAACTCATCTGCTGTATGACTCATGGAGCTATTTTTGATGTCCGTCTCGTGGACCGTATGACTCGTGGGTGTCGGTCTCGTGGGATGACCCCATCCACATCAATTCGGTTGTCGAGCTGTACCCCTTTATTCGGGGGCATCCCACGAGACCGACACCCACGAGTCATACGGTCCACGAGACCGACATCAATACTAGGTCCATGAGTCATACAGCCCACGAGTTATACGGCTCAGGAGTCATACAGCCCATGAGTTCGACACTACGCACAAAAGGCTCATGAGACCGACACTAAGCAAACATAGCCCACGAGACCGACACTAAGCAATAAAGGCTCATGAGACCGACACTAAGCAAAGAAAGCCCATGAGACCGACAGTAGGCAAAAAAGGCCCACGAGACCGACACTAAGCAAAGAAAGCCCACGAGACCGACAGTAGGCAAAGAAGGCCCACGAGACCGACAGGATAAACAGCGCCATCTACATGTCAATCACCTGTACAGGGGGTTCCATGAACGGAAAAATAACATACTGGCGGGTGTAATTTCGTAACGCTATCAATTGAAAGATGGTGATCATCTACATAATGAACGTCATCAAATATGTATTTCTACATACTTCTGGGGAGGGGGGGGGGGGCAAGTGTGTCAGGGAGCGACATTGTTATCAAGTAGAAAAATTGAATTGTATTCTTCATGCCCCCGCTCCCCCCCCCCCCCAAAAAAAAAAAAAAAATAGAAGAATTAGTATTCTTCATCCCCCCAAAAAAGAGACAAAAAAACACAAATGAATTTAAAAGAGGACAATAACGCTGGATGGATTAATTTTAGAGCTTTGATAATGCCATCGTGCTATTTTTAATAGGCTTTCCCAGTTTTTAGCTAGAAGATGGACAAGACATAAATCTTAACTCTTCTCTTTCCCGATTCACTAGTTGCTTATTTTATTTTAGATGTTCTACCCTCCTGCTTTGACGTTTTGCAGTAAGATCTATTTGTAATTTTCTCTGTAACTATAATGTAATTGTAATGATTAAAACGTTTTATATCACAGGGATTCACCTCAATTTTGTGGCTTGTGTTATTCTCCTCCGAACAGTACATTTTATCGTGAAATACAATAGCTGTTTTCATGGATGCATCTGGGGTTTTTTCCGAATCCCTAACGCTACCTCAAATGTTATTTTTTATTTTTAATTAATACTAAATCAACACCCTCGCAGGTTTATTGTGGAAAGATCTGTTACACACTTTTACTGTACTTTGTTCATTTTTTTCCCACAAACACACACCCATGTAAACACAATTAAAGATCCTGATCATTTCGGGGGAGGAGGGGGGGGGGGGTGGCAACTGATGGGGTAACACCCTGACGGAGATGGCAACTCTTCTTTTCAATCTCTCAAATCTTCCTATGCTATTATCAGGACACCCTATACAATTTATTGATCTATATGTGGCGCTGTTCATCCTGTCGGTCTCGTGGGCCTTCTTTGCTTAGTGTCGGTCTAGTGAACCTGTTTTGCGTCATGTCGGTCTCGTGAGCCTTGTATGCGTAGCGTCGGTCTCGTGGACCTTAAGTGTAGTGTCGGTCTCGTGGGCTTTGTTTGCTTACTGTCGGTCTCATGAGGCTTTTGTGCGTAGTGTCGGTCTCGTGAGCCGTATAACTCCTGGGCTTATTTTACTTGATGTCGAACTCGTGGGCTTTATTTACTCAGTGTCAAACTCGTGGGCTGTATAACTGGTGGGCTGTATGACTTGTGAGCTGTATGACTCGTGGGCTGTATGACTTGTGAGCTGTATAACTTATGGGCTGTATGACTCGTGGGTGTCGGTCTCGTGACGTGCACCCCTTTATTCAATAGTGACTTATGCCCCAATCGCTGTTGTGCGTAGAATTTAGACATACTCTGGCTGGTCGATAAACAAATAACCTTTCAAGCACCTTGGATTTGTATTTAAAAATTAAGATTTAATGAAAAGCATAGTTTCAGAACATTTTGGAAAAACTAAAGTCTTTAAGATATAGAGTGACATTCATTATTATTCCCATCAAAAATTTTAATCATGAAAGAAGAAAAGAAAAATTTAGTATAAATTCTTACCCCCCTTTTTTTTCTGCATTTTGGAGTTAGTTTTAAAGACTAAAAAGGGACCAGAAATGAAGGCATTCTTACTAGCGAATGGCTCCAGAAATACACGCCAGCACAAGCGCTCCTGCGAACACTGCGAAAAGGCCGGGGTTAAATGATCCACCTGCAGGGTCTGTAGAGTCATCTGCATCGTTTGTAGAGACACCTGAAAAGAAAAATCAGGGTAGCGAAACTGAAACAGGAATAGAGCACACATTAAAAACAACACCAAATATCAATTAAAGAGTAGAAAACATGTGTTGTTACGATGCAGAACAGGCAGGATCCAAACAGACTATGTCAATGAAATGATTCGAGATAGTGTGCTTTCATTTGTTGTCCTGTTTTGAAATTCATTTGAGCAAAAGAAATAAGATACAAAAAAGCCAGCTCACTTAAGAACAATACCAAAAGTCACTCCGTTCAAAAATCTCATCCAGGAACAACCCTCTACGCAGTCCTGCAGCAGGCTGACGGTGATGCAGCATTATAGTGCCTTTCTATAGCAGGAGCGTGCGTACCAACAAAGCTGGATGTAACCCTCAGTGACAAAATTAGGATCATCAAAGGCTGCCTCCGTCGTACACCAGTTAAGTTGGCACCCTAAATACCTGTACTCTCATTTTTTCCCTACCATCTCTACACAGAAGAACAAAAACACGCTCATAAGATAGTGAAGAAGACCATCAAAGACCCCCCAAAACTACTTTACACCTGAATCTAGGAAGATGAAACCCGTTGGACACTATATAGTCTTTGCTCTTGACGTCCTTTCAGTGGGCGTGTAGCAACCCTTTCTCACTCCGATCTAACACAATCGGATAGTGGAAGAACGAATGGCAAAAGCTGGACACGGTCATCCTATATACTATCACACCAGATACCACCCCAACCCCCGCCAGCCCATCTTCACGGGAGAGCCTGAGTAACACTCGGCCACCTGAGAAGACGATCTGGTCACTTGATTTAATGTCAATTGTATCCAGGGCCGGAATCCCATCCCTCAAGCATCCTATCCATGCGGTCACTCAGAACAGATGGCCCATCACACTCTGTAGTGGAGTGCCGCGATCTCGTCCCACCTTACGGTATAGAGGTGGACATGACGGAGCCTAACCCGTCAGAAACCCTGTGCTGGTTTCGGCAGCTCCGCAACATAGTACAGAGCAGATCAAATGCAAGAAGGAGAGACGATGTCAGCCAAATTGAGTATTTATGGTCGAGATTATTTGCTCTGTGATGATTTATGCTGAACAAAAAAAGTTTGGATGGTATAATGTGCCATGTATGATTGATGCATGAATTTGCTATTTATACAGATATTTATTTGAAAATATGAAAGCAACATCGAAATTAGATGATACTGAAAATATGAAAGCAAAATCAAAATTAAATTGAACTGAAACTATACATACTTATGAAAACATCTTATTGATGCACGATTCAGCAATAATGCCGATAATAGATAGACAAACACACTGTCAGAAAAGGATATTGTAATACTCACCAGTGGGACATAGAAGTTGGTACGTGAGCCATGACGAAAATCTCCACTCGCCGGTGTCGCCGTCGCAATACATATCAGCGCTGCTCGAGGAGTACTTGCAACTCACTGTTATTTGACTGCCGTCTGCGTAGATGTCCTTGTGTACGTTGTAGGTGGCGATGGATGAACGCACGTCCGGCTTGCCACAGTGTGGATCCAGGGCTGGTCGAAACATCATAAAACTATACATTAGTATTTCAGAATTTCGTTTTCCATCATTCACGTTGAGGCAGTTGCCGTATAAGCAATAATCATAAAATGGATATATGGATCCTAATCAAATGATTGGCTAAGAGCCGGTCACATAACATGCATCATTTCCACTGTTACGTCGACCGTGCATTTTTTTCCTAGCAAGCGTGCATTTTTTTACTAACATGCGTGTGCTTCAATGTGACCGCTAATAATAAATCGAGCAGCACGTACCGATTAAAGCAGCGCGCGTACGTGTTCGTATCTCGTCCCTGGGGATCACTAGGGACCTACGCGCTGGCCGCTGCGCGCAGCTAGCTAGTTAATTTAGCTCAATTTGTGCCGGTAGATCCAGGTCTAGTAACGTTACATAGAACATCTCTTCGAAGAACTTTTCCAATCTTATATTGATTTATTTTGATTCAAAGAATGGCGACAGCTCCGAATTTTCAGATACTTTCTGAAGAGGAATTACAACAATTGCTGGATGGAACTGATGCGCCGAGTACCAAACGCTCCATCAAATTTGGATTTTCTAAACTGCAGGAATTTGCATTGATTCAGAACATCAATCTCGCAGACAGAACCATTCCTGAACTGGATCACCTTTTGTGTTCCTTTTATGCATCTCTTCGAAAGTCAGATGGGACTCTATACACAAAGAAAAGTCTACAAGCGATACGGTATGGAGTGTGCTCAGAGGCATTATCTTGATCAGCATGACATGGACATTTGTTCTAAAGTTCAGTTTCCAAAGAGCGTGAAGATGTTTAAAGCTGTGATGATAAAGCTTAAACATGAAGGTAAAAGGGTTGTTAATCACAAAAGCGTCATTTCAAGTCAAGATATGGAGAAGATAGCTACATCTTGTGATACCAATGACCCAGCCGGCCTTCAGAATAAGGTTTTCATGGACGTCATGATATATTTTTGCAATCGCGGTCGAGAGAACCTGAGATCCATGACGGCTGAAGATTTCTCCCTTAAGACAGATGAAGATGGACTCCGTTATATCACTAAACGCGATCAATTGACGAAGAACAATAGAGAAGATCAAGACGAATCCTCCAACATGGGTGTGATGTACGAAGTGCCTGGCTGTGAAAGGTGTCCCGTCAAATCTTTTCTCAAGTACAATGTGTACAAGTCTAAACTCAATCCGATGTGCTCATGTTTCTGGCAAAAACCCAAGCAAAAGATGCCAGAGAATGGAAATGACCCGTGGTATTGCAACGCTCCACTGGGTGTGAACACTCTGAGCAACAAAATGAAGGACATTTCTATTAAGTCTGGATGTAGTAAGATCTACACGAATCATTGTTTGAGGGCCACTTGTATCACAACTCTGGACTTTGCAGGGTTTCATTCGCATGATATCATGACTGTAAGCGGTCATCATAGTGAGCAGTCAATTAAAAACTACAGTAAAACAAGCGACAAAAGAAAGAAAGAAATGAGTACTATGCTCGGTCAGAAATTGAATGAAGCCGGCACAGAAGAGACGCAACCAAAAAAAAAAAGGTAAAGCACAACCTTTGACTCTGCAAATGGTTCAAAGTCGTGACTTAATGGATAGCGCAGCTGTTTCTACATTGCCTGGTCCTAGTAAAGGCTCAGACTTAGATCTAGACCTGGATCTACCGGCAGATCTGACACGTCGCGCACCAACATCAGTTTCGTTGTCGCAAGAAGAACATCTGCATCAAGATTTCTCGAGCAAACAACAAATATTCAATTTCCATGGATGCAATGTGAACATCTATAACAAGACCTAGACTATTTAGGTCCTACGTTAGACTACATGTAAATAGCGTTTTGGATTTTTCATTCAACCTTTTCAAGTTTAACTGTTGCCGGCGTTTTGCATTTCGAGGCTGAGGAGGGACATGATCAACGCCCCTGTGAGTAGACTACCATTTTTGCCAGTACCAAATCACGATTAGATCTATGCATGTACCTACAATACATACCGTTATGTAGGCGAGAGTCTGTTCATAATTATGATTGTGAATGTGAAGCAGGTTTTGTTGTAGACAGAAAGATCCGTCTGTCCGGAGGACTCTTTTATATTTTGCCATTAACGCTGTCCAACGGAGGGGATCCGTGAAGCCAGACGCAGTCTCCGCGGAACATTCCCCGACGGACAGATACAGACCGATCTTTCGGTCAAGTTTTGTTGTTGATCTACATGTAATGTTAAGCCTAACTTTTACTAGATATAGACTAACGTTAAGACATTTAGATTTCACTTGATTTATCAAATGACAAGGATCCATATATTTCATTTTATAAAACAGATAACACGCGACTCTCGTTCGTGCATCGGTTCAAATTAGCGCATTTGATAACTTCAGAATTGTCCAAAGCCACTCCGCTGCGCGTCGTGGCTTCAGACAATTACTAAAAGTTATCGCATGCGCTAATTTGATCCAATGCACTCAGAGCCGCGCGTTATTTGTATACTAATCGATGTTTCAACGTTGATGTTTAATTGTACAGACGAAAATGTTTTGTTTTTAGCACCTTCATAGATACTGATTTTGTCTGCTGTGTGATTCTATATTCTTTCATTAATCATAACTGGATAGTTTTACAAACCGTTCAAATCAGTATATTGTGATATAGATGGCTGTTAAATTTTCGTGTTTTTCATGTGAAAAGTCAGTCAGGTCTAACCAGAAAGGTATACTTGTGTCTCCTGTTTAAAATGGACACACTTTCGCTGCTCAGGAGCTTCTCATGAACTTTTAAATTCTGATGTAGATTGGATGTGCTATGCATGTTTCATGAATGAACTGCCTCAAAATATAGATAAATTGAATGACAATGACGTTGAATATGTAAGCGTCGGCCATGAAAATTTTTTTATCAAAATGTCTCGAGATAGATGTATCAGTCATCAAAAATCTGAAGTTATATTTCAGAGCATGTAAACTCTCATCCTGGTCTTAATAATGTACATTTGAATATATGCTCTCTTTTGAATAAAAAAATGATGAAATAACGCACATAGTAAAAACAAATGAATTCCATGTGTTGTGTCTTTCTGACACAAGACTAGACCAATCTATTAATGATGAAATTTCTATCGAAGGATATGCAAGCATCAGAATGGACAGAAACAGAAATGGTTGAGGAATCTGAGTATATATTCATGAGTCTGTTATACACAAAAAGAGACAGGATATATTTGATGGTAAATGCAGTTATCGGTTGGTTATTGTGCATCGAAATTTGTCCACCAAAACAAAGCCATATCATGTGCTTTATTACTATAGACCCAATTTTCTCATATCGATGTGTGTGATAAATAGAGAATTTTTTAGGGAATATCAAAACCCAAACAAAGCATTGATTATGTTGGGTTTTTTTTTGTGGTGACATGAATTGTGATTTTAACAAAGTGCCATCAGTACATCACACCAAACGTTTATTGCAAATAGCGGAAGAGCACGAGCTGAAACAATACGTTGAATTGCCTACTAGGATTACATCCAAAACCTCAACTGTAATTGATGTCCTGTTTTCCTGAAATCATGACAAAATATCATTTTGTGATGTAATACCCTGAGTTTAAGTGATCACTTTGTTGTCATGGCTACGTGGGGTAATACCAAACCACCGCCAGGTAACCATAAATATGCAGTCAGCCGAAGTGTTACGAAGTTAAGTCAAGGTGAATCCATTAGAGACTTACAACAGGTGTCTTTGTGTGACGTACTTGCGAAAAGTGATGTAGAAAAAGCATATAAACTTTGGGTCTCTAAATTCAAAGGTTGGCGAAAGGTTCAAACCTTTCACCACATCAACGTGATTTTCATCCACGTGATTTTTACAAGTAAGTCCAGTCAAACAGATTTAATTTACACGCTTTTTGCATACTGCCTGGATGAATCAAAATCTACGCTGCCTACATTCGGACATCATACCGAATATGGATTAGACTGAAAGGGTTTCGCGCCAACAGCGTCGTCCACAAAGCACAACGCGGACTTCTGAACGAGAGGATCAGACCAAACTTACTTCATAATCGACATTTTACGGAAGAAGTTAGATGGTTTACGCCAGCAGTTACATATACCGTTACCAGTGTAAAACATTCAGCTTAGCCGACATGACCGCTCTAAAGCTCACCAACAACGTAAGCACATCCGACTTTTCAGAAGGCGATGTTCAACCTCAACAGACCCCCACACAAACTGGAGGAACGGTAAGCTGAACCGTGATTTCCACTCTCAAACAGACGTGTGGGTGAAAACTTATCAGATAAACAACTCAACAAATCAGAAATTTCGGTGGTAGCTCGGGGCTTAAATTTTGCCTTCTCCCCCAACTCTGTGCCATACGTAGACTACATAACTGCAACGGAATCGGTCATTAGGTCTAACAAGGTCGACCAGACTACAGGCGAGGAAGTGAGAGCTGAGGTAACGGCTTGTCTTTCTAGCTCCAAATCACCAACATCAAATATATCCAAAGAAGAAAAGAAGGCCCTACATCAACTTTCAAAGGATAAGAATATTGTCATTATAACCAGCAGACAAAGGCAGATGTAGCGTTCTTTTGAACAAGAGTGACTATGCTAAAGAAAGTTAACAATCTGTTAAGCGACAACTATGAACGGCTCAAACGAGATCCGTCAGCAGCCTTCAAGAAGCGTGCACTTGAATATCTGCAAAAACTAGAGAAGGATGGTACATCGACAAACCATTGTACTATAGCCTCTGCCCTGGAGATGACATCCCAGCCTTCTATGGACTCCCAAAGATCCATAAGACGGATACATCTCTCAGACCCATCGTTAGCAATATCAACAGTGTCACTTACAACATCGCCAAACAACTAAAAGCCATCTTGAGTCCATTAATTGGTTTGACGGAACATCACATCCAGATCTCAAGGGACTTTATCGAGAAAGTGCGGGACATTAAGGTTGAGGAGAATGAGACCATTGCCTCCTTTGATGTGTCTGCACTGTGCACGAGTGTACCTTTCGACAAAGCCATTGAAGTAGTACGCGAGCGCCTGAGAAGTGACACAAGTCTACATCAAAGGACCAAACTGAGTCCGGATCAAAATTGCCAGCTGTTAAAGCTGTGTTTATCCACAACGTATTTTGTGTATAATGGTGCCCTCTTCAAACAGAAGCATGGCTGTGCCATGGGCTCACCCGTATCTCCAGTTCTGGCTAACCTGAACATGGAACACTTTGAGACATCAGCTTTAGACTCATTTAGTGGAACATGGTCCTCTCACTGGTACAGGTACGTTGACGATACATGGGTCAAGATACATTCTGCTGAACTGCACCGTTTCTTTCAGCCCATAAACAACTGCGACCCGTTCAACAAGTTCACCGTGGAGAACATCAAGGACAGCAATCTCCCCTTCTTTGACTGCATGATCACGGTCAACAAGGACGGCACTTCGTGTCCTTCATTTTACCGCAAACCTACACACACTGACCAGTATTTGTTGTTTGACTTGTACCACCCACTTATCTACAAACTTGGAGTTGTAAGAACTCTGTTTCACAGAGCATGTTTGTTTAATAGATACTTTATTTTCTGCAAATCAACAAATCAATCAGCAAATCAATATACATAAGGCACATGATCATGAACATGTGGGAAATATACAAAATAGATTCAAAACAGAGTCGTTTGACTTGCGTAAACAAAGATATAAAAGGTAATTAATGATACAATATACAGTATGCATGTCTATGCAGCGGGGATTACAACAATTATAATTATGGAGCGATAATGCAGAAGGCCGCCATTGTAAGCATAGCTTGAAAAGATGGCCGGCCAGAGGAAAAGGTAGGGACGTATACTAGTTTCGTAATACTACAATACAATACAAATTCTGCTGCGAAGATAGCAGGGGAAAAACGTGATGGTGGTGGATGTGCGTGCAAGTGCTAGAAAGTGCAGAAGGGCAGATATGCTGGAATGTAGAATAATCGAATTGGTTTGCTGAAAGAGGGAACGGTATGCGATGTTGCTATTTGGGAGACCAACATTAATCATATGAATTATTTGTTTTTAATTTGTATTTGAAGTATACTGTAATAAAATGTGCTTCTTTAAGTTTGCTTTAAATGAAAACAAGGAGGCACACTGTTTCAACTCCTCAGGAAGAGTGTTCCATGTATCCGGACCGTGATGTCTAATCGATTTTTGAGCAAGTAAAAGCTTTGGATTACTTAAATGAAAATCATGGGAACGACGGGTTGGGTATGAATGAATATGGTCATTGGTTACTAAGGCATTATGAAAAAATGGTAATAAATTTCGAGTGTGTTTATACATAAATATAGCATTAGATATATATGTATGTCATGGGCTTTTAAAGTTTTTAGGCGATGAAATATAGGATCGGTGTGAGCCAAAAAATTTGAGTGTGTGCATATACGAAGAGCCTTTTTCTGAAGAATAAAAATTGTATTTAATTTACTTTTGCTACAGTTGCCCCATACAATATTGCAATACATTACATATGGTAAAAATAAAGTGTTATATAACATTATTAAAGTTACTATTAAAGTTATTATTAAAGCATACTACCTCCCTTCTTCTGGAGAGACGAAGGAAAAAGAACACCAACACCTATAGCCTACTGTGGATACAGAAACTGGAGCCATGAGAAAGCCCTCGCATCTCATCATAGCCCTTACCCTCGCAAACGTGGCGTCAGAGACACTAGGGACACACCAACGATCGAGGCAAAAGAGTTTCGGTTACATACTGCCAAGGACAGTCAGAGAAAATCCAACGGAATTTTAGCTCCTACTGATTCCTGTATACTTCAAACCTGCCAACTCTCTTCGACAGAGACTGGTACATCCTAAAGACAAAATCCCGAAACACAAACGGAACAATGTAATATATGGGATACAATGTCAAGAAAAGGACTGCAAAGACAATTACATCGGTGAAACCAAACAGCCTCTCCACAAACGTCTCTACCAAATCGCAGATCAGGATCAGCTGGGAACGAGTCGGCTGTGTTCAGCCACCTAAAGAACAAGGGGCATCACTTTGCAAGACAAAGAGGTTGACATCATCGACAAGGAAATCAGATGGTTTGAAAGAGGAGTCCGTGAAGCTGTGCTTCGGAAAATCTTTCACTCAACAGGAAAGGGGGACTCCGACACAACCTTTGACAAACATACATTTCATACGTATCTAACTGAAAATCGTTTTTTATGTTCACTATAACACGGTTTTCGACCAAAATATTCCATTTCAACTGTTGTAATCAATGTCATTGAAGACCTTGTATGTGCATAGACAAATGTTATGTTGTTGGCTTCATCTCATTGGATCTTGAAAAAAAAGTTTGATCTAATTTCGCATGACATTCTACTAAAGAAGAGTGCATTATGGTTTTTATGAGAATGTGACCAGATGGTTCAGTCAAAGGAGACAGATAACTGTGGTCAATAGGAACGAATTATCAAGTTCATTTGTGCATTGTGGTGTCCCGCAAGGCAGCATATTGGGGTCCCTCTTCTTTATATTGTTCTTCAATGATCTCGCAAAAGTTATTGAAAAGTGTTGCCTGTCTATTTATGCGGATAACATATGTGTGTATTTTGCATCTAAAACTCCCCAAGAACTACAACACGTTTTGAACAATGATCTTTCGTTGATGGCTAATTGGTTTTTGCATACCCATCTGATATTAAATTCACCGAAATGTAAATGATCTTAGGATCTAAAACAAGATTTAGACCCTTTATTAATTTTACTGTGTGTATTAGTTATACAGCACTCGACAGAGTTTATCAAAGTAAATACCTCGGTGTTATTATTGATTGTATTCTAACTTGGTCTCAGCAAATCGAAAGTGTAAGACTTAAAGCCGTGCGCAATCTTTATTTACTCTGACAGTGTCTGAAGCACAAGGGATTTTATTGACAAAGCAACTGCTCTCACGCTGTATCACACTTTAATCCACAATCACTTTGACTATTGTTGTACTCTGTAGATGAATGCAGTTCAGTGCACTTTAAGGCGATTGCAGATAATACAAAACAGAGTGCTGAGAATCGTGTTACAAATTGATAATAGTTTCAACCGCCAAAGATTATAATATAGTACATTTAATGTTGACTGTCTAATTGATCGTTGGAAAAAGCACGCATTAATTTTCATCTCCAAACTGCTTAATAATTTTCTACCAGAAAGTTTATGTGAACGTCTCGAAAAGAGAGTAAGCCAAAGCAATTAACGTAATCATGAAAATATTCTTAACCTCCCTAAGCCAAAATCATGTATCCTTCCATGACCTATATGGATACCAATGTGTAATTGGTCAAAAAGCTGTCACGTGACCGTGGTCACAAGGATGAACCACACCAGTTCCCTGTATCATTCACGATCTCGAACTCGTGGTCATACTTACCTGGATCTTTCGGGCAGTAGAAGCTGGTCCATCCGCCGTTTCTTTCACATTGAACAGTGAGGTTTTCACCAGTGTACTTGCACTCCAGGGTGACATTAGATCCAGGTGGATAGGAGGCAAGGGGTGTACCAATTAAGGCTACCCGGTCGGAGTCCAAATTCGGGGGAGAACAGGGTTGCGGCGAGTCTGATAGCCATCCTAATGTATACAGGGAAAGCGATATGCTACAACGTCTTCTCTAATTGCAGACAAAGTATAAAATCATAATACGCGCATAATGTTATATGCATTATGATTTCTCCATGTAATGCAACATTAAAAAGACAGTCTTTGTTCTCGAGAGCAGAATCTGAAAGTATAACTTAGTTCTAAATCACAAAGATGATAAACATAACCTATCACTTTCGATCAGCAATATCATGATCCCAAAAGCAAAAATGTGGAATATCCACAAGGAATCAAAGTGGGTAAATCATAAAAAAATCAATGCATTGTAACAAATGGAACGGGGTACTTGCTATGTCGTTGATTTCATGAAGTGCTAAAGAAAGAAAACAAAACATAATACTTTCACTTTAGCGTCTTTTATACACATGAATATTAACAAGATATTAACATACGCAGTACCCGTGTATACATATACGTATAACAATAATCATCGTCACAAAAAACAAAACTGAAACAAAGTTCATGTTGTTTTGGGTCTAGGAACACTACCCCCTGGAAAACCACCCTCCGGATAACTACCACCCGGATAATTACCCCCAGGACAATTCCCCCTAGGGCAACTACCCCCCCCCCGGACAACTACCCTCCAAGGGCAATTACCCTCCAGGGTAATTACCCCCTAGGACAACTACCCCCCCCCCCCCCGGACAACTACCCTCCTAGGGCAATCACCCCCAGGGCAATTCCCCCTTAGGAAAACTACCCCCTGGATAATTACCCCTCGGATAACTACCCCTGGATAACTACCCCCGCGGATAACTACCCCCTGGATAATTACCCCCGGAAAACTACCCCCTGGATAACTACCCCCGGAGAACTACCCCCTGGGTAACTACCCCCCGGAGAACTACCCCCTGGGTAACTACCCCCAGGATAACTACCCCCGGATAACTACCCCCGGATAATTACCCCCCGGATAATTACCCCTCGGATAATTACCCCCCGGATAATTACCCTCCGGATAACTACCCCCCCCCCCCGATAATTACCACCAGGATAATTATCCCCAGGTTAATTACCCCCTCCTCCGATAACTAGACCCCAGATAACTTCCACCCGATAACTACCCCCTCCGATTACTTCCCATGGATGATTACCCCGGATAAGTAGGCCTACAACTCCCCCTCCCCTATAACTATCAAGAGGAAAATTACCCCCAGGACAGTGCACCACGTCAATTACCCCCTGGGTAACTACCTCCCGGGTCATTGCCCCCCACCCCCCCCCCCCCTCCGACTCTTACTTTTAATAAAAAGGATATCATTATACAGGAAACGGAGTTCTTTGTATTATTTGCCAGGAATCACGGAGATGCCATACTGATACATCATCTTATGAAAACAACATCTTAAGGATTTACGATTTGTATCGTTTGCATTTAGGACAATTTATGTACAAGCTTAATTTCTCCCTCTGTATTTTGACTCTATGTTCATAAAAAAACGAAGCTGTCCCTTCATATCCTACCCGGTAATCCAGTAAATTTCATTGCCTTTAACCAAAACTATTTTCGCTTAATCTGTATTTTCTTTTACTGTTCCGAAATTTCGGATTTCTCTCTTTCTCTCATTACAAGGGATTGATCTGGTGTGTGTTCATGTGCAATGCACTCCCGTTAAAACGAAATGCTCAGGACGGGCAATTTTTTTTTTCGTTTTAACGAAATTTCGTTATAACCGAACAAATATAATATGCAATGTATAACGAAAAGAAGGAAACCACGCATAAAAAAAATTCCGTTTGTTGAATCCTCATCATACGCTGGAAAGGTATGTGAAATGGGAGAATACCTTTTTAATTTCGTTTAAATATTGCATTTTAAAAAGAGCATAAAGTTTTTTGTGTTGTCACACATGTGTAGAAAATGACGGTGTAGGATTTGGTTACAGTTCGCTATTCCAAAGGTTCTTTTCTTACTAAAGTACGTTACTCCGAAGGCTCCTTATTCCGAAGTTTCGCCATTCCCGGGATTCCGATGGTTTGTTTATCTGAAGGTTCGCATTTCCGAAGAATCATTATTCCGAAAGTTCATAATTTAGATCAAAATAATATATTGTTCATTTTCCGAAGGTTTGTTGATCTGAAAATGATATGAGGTTCGTCATTCTGAAGGTTTATAAATCAAAAAGTGAGAAAGGTTCACTATTCAGAAAATCCGTTGTTCCGAAGGCTTTTTCATCCGAAAATGAAATAAGGTTCGTTATTCCGAAGAAATGTTTTTAATGAAAAGAAAAATGAGAAAGGTTAGTTATTTCGAAGATTTATTTATCTTAAGACGATTATAAGGATTGCAATGCTTAAGTTTTGTTAGTGTACTCACCTTTTTCCACCATGGATTAACGATACTTTTTGTAATGTTCCGATTAACGAACGTTTTGAATTCCTATCATTTTCGGAGTAACGAACCGTATAAGAATGAGAATAAGGACCATATTTTATTATCGAATTAACGAACCTTTGGAATAACGCCAAAATGTGCTTAATAACAAACCCTATTTCATTTCCGAACTAACGGACATTTAGTTGTATTAAAGGACTTCTGAACAATGAAACAAACCTTATCTGAATTCAGATTATTGTATTACAATAACGCAAGTTCCCCTCGGAAACTGTGCGTGATACACGGAGTGAACATTCAATGATGCGTTCGCTCATGCAGAGACGCTTTAAAAATGCTTGTGCCGCTACGCATTTTCGAATGCGATCCGCATTTCGTTATAACGGAGCACATTTCTTTTGTTTTTCTTTGTCAGTGGTGCTCAGAAAAGACTTCGTGATAACGAAAATTTTGTTATAATCGTCTTCGTTATAAGCGAATTTTGTACCATAGACTTTAATGGCGATAATTTTGGGACCAGAAGTTTTGCTTCGTTATAACGAAATTTCGTTATAACTGTGTTCGTTGTAACGGGAGTGCACTGTATCTTTATTTGTGTACTTCGTCTCTATCTTAATTTGCTTTCTTTGCATTGTTTCATCAATTTCATCAACTATTTTACTGTTATACCGTTAACGCTCATTTCAGAATTGCCCTACTGCATCATTGGGCATTAACAACTAGTATATCAAGAATGTGGGAAGAGATTGTCACCTCCTTGGTATGATCACCGCAGAGCATTACCTCCCTTGACAATTACTCCTTATTAAAATTAGGCTCCAAACAATCACCCCTCTTACAATAACTCTCCCCCAGAAAATTACGTCTCTCATTGTTATTTTCGAACAACGTTTGCTATTTGAATTGAAAAAACAAAACATTTTTTCATATCGTCTGGTTTTGGTCGAGACCTAACTTCAGGTTTTAAACATCTTTTGGATGAGAAAATTAGAAACCCCTTACGAAATATTAAAGAGCATGTTATTCCAAGAAGGATTCAAGTTTTTGTGAAAAAAAATACTCTTGAAATGGGCGGGATAAAACAGAGCAGCCCTATAATGTAAAAAGGATTCTGTCAACTACAACTCTCTATAGATCTATTAAAAAAAGAGGGTGCAGGACAAAAGACTTCGTTAACAACTAGGGGTGTTTTGTAAAAACAAAAAAAAAAGAAATACCGTTAAACTCGTAATATTTTACTATTTCTAATCAGACTAACTTATATTTGAACTGGATTTCCCCTTAAAGTGTCGAGAACATTTGATTTTAAAACTAGCACAATTCTACTTGTATGTAAAACAAGCTGTAATTTTACTCTTATGACAGATTAGGGCACCGTTTGATAAAAGTTGCCAGTTATGACATCTTGTTAATCTCTAATGATTTCAATAAAACCATGGGTTCTGCTTGATTGATAAGTTCGAGTTACTGACTTGTTACCATGGACCTGCTTTGATCGACCTACAACGATTGGTAATTGTGTGGAACTGACAGCTTGTCAGGACTGATAACTTTCATAAAACCGTGCCCGGATCCTATCAGAAATTATGGCTTTATATCGAAGGGTCCCTCGCTAATGTTAAGGGAATATGCATTGCAGTGAAATCAACTCTCCTTTTCTTATGTTTATCTTCTAATGTGTTATAACGGTAAAATGACAAGCCAAAAGAGTATGATGACAGAGTAAGAGAAAGGTGCATCTTCTGCTATCGTGTTATGAACTTATGGAAAAATTACAACGGGTGGTAACTTTCGGGGGAGGGAGGGTTGTCCAGAAGGTAAGTATCAGGAGGGGGCGGGGGGGGGGGGGGTAGGGGTATGGTTATGGGGGGGGGGGGGGTAGTAATCCGGGTGGTAGTTATCCTGGGGGTAGTTATCCGGGGAGTAATTATCCGGGTGGTAGTTATCCTGGGGGTAGTTATCTAGGTGGAAGTTATCCTGGGGGTAGTTATCCGGGGGGGGGGGGGGGTAGTTATCCGGGGGTAGTTATCCAGGGGGTAGTTCTCCGGGGGGTAGTTATCCAGGGGGTAGTTATCCGGGGGGTAGTTATCCAGGGGGTAGGTATCCGGGTGGTAGTTATCTGGGGGTAGTTATCCGGGGGGTAGTTATCCGGGGGGCAGATGTCCTAAGGGTAATTGCCCTTGGGGGTAGTTGCCCAAGGAGGGTAGATGACCGGGTGGTAGTTGTCCTAGGGGGTAATAGCCCTGAAGGGTAATTGCCCTAGGAGGGTAGTTGTCCGGGGGGGGGGGGGGGTAGTTGCCCTAAGAGGGAATAGACCTGGGGGTAATTATCCGGGTGGTAGTTATCCGGAGGGTAGTTGCCCGGGGGGTAAGTGCCCGGATACGTGTTGTTTTCATCAAAAGTTTATATCGGCACTCAAAATTTCGAGCGATTCGCTCGTTCTCAAGTGTTGATACTGAGAGAACAATATCAATTTACAGTTAGCCCTACTGTTATTGTTCTCTTGGTATCAACACTTGAGAATCGCTAGAAAATTTGTATGCCGATAAACTTTGTGAATACAACATAAACCTTGTTTCAGTTTTGTTTTTTTGCTGATGCAGGATGATGCCATCATGCCAACACGAACAGTGTGGTGTGGCGAACAGTATGAATTGGTCGCTGCAGATACTGTGAAAGAAGCCATCAGAATATTATACAGTTACACGTTATGTTACTAATGGTCACAGCAAATCAGAAGAATTCTGCTAAAGTGTCACTTAAATTGGTGTACAGAAGATTCGTGTGTGTGTGTGTGCGCGCGCGCGCGTGGATGGGTGTGTTGAAATAAATAAAGTGTGTGTGTGTGTGTGTGTATGGTACAGAATTATGGGCATGTACGTGTCTATATTATTTTGGTACTTTGGTGGCTCTGAAATGGGATAAAGACAACACTTGGTCTCTCAAATTTATGTTTCATTTTTGCCCTTAAACCCAGGTACTTTTAAAAATGTGAGTTCAACAGATCATTCTGTAAAGTGTAAGCGTAAATCTGTTCTGTCTGTGATGATTTATGCTGAAAAAAAGTGTGGATGGTATATTGTTCCATGTATGATTGATGAATTTGCTATTCATACAGATATATATTTGAAAGTATATAAAAGCGATATCGAAATTAGATTAAACTGAAGATATGAAAGCAAAATCGAAATTAAATTGAACTGAAATTATACATACTCACTACTTACTGGAGAACCATTCACCAACAATGCAGATAGCAGGTAGACTAACACACTGTCAGAGAGGGATATTGTAATACATGTACTCACTAGCTGGACATTTTAATTTGTACGTGAACCATGACGAAAATCTCCACACGCCGGTGTCGCCGTCGCAGTAAATTTCAGCGCTGTCCGAGGAGTACTTGCAACTCACTGTTATTCGACTGCCGTCGGCGTAGATGTCCTTGTGTACGTTGTAGGTGGCGATGGATGAATCCACATGCGGCTTGCCACAATGTGGATCCAAGGCTGGTCAAAATATCACAAAACTACATATTAGTATTTCAGAATTTTGTTTTCCATCATTCACGTCGATCCAGTTGTCATATCATCAGCAATAATATTACTAATCGATGTTTCAACGTTGATGTGCAAATGTGTACAGACGAAAATGTATTTCTTTTTAGCACCTTCATAGATACTGATTTTGTCTAGTAAAACTGTATGATTCTATGATTTCAAGATGCCCGTATATCTCCGTCGCAGAAAATGTCTGACCGCTGCTTCGAATACTTGCACTCAATCGTCAGCTCCTCACCTGCTGCATAAACCTTCTTCGTTCGTCGCCACGGAAACGTTTACGGGGGGGGGGGAGGAGAACAGTATGAAATGGTCGCTGGAGATACTGTAGGAGCGTTAAAACAAATCGTAGCTGGACGTTCCGGGAGATCAAAAGGTAAAACCAGGAGAGGGCCGAATCGACCCCTCCTGCCTCAAGTACATCTGTATTCGACATTTTCAACCAGGGTGACATAATGTTGTAAAGTTTTACCTTATTCAACGTGAAGGTTCTATGTGTTTAAAGAAGATAAATGAGAGTACCTGAGGATATCACCATCGATTTTTTTTTCTAATGCTGAAAGAGAGAATTTGAGAGTTTAGTGAGATGTCACATTACTGCAACTTTTTAAGATTTCAAAAGATGTACATCTCAGGATATAGGTAGAGCGGAAATTTACCACTACATATTCTTTCTTTTTGTTTTTGTCACCTGTGTGGATGTGGACTTGGAAAGGGATTATTTTTTCAATTGAAATACTTTGAAATGAATTGAATCGAATGGTATCGAATTGAATAGTCTTTACCAGGATTCGCCGGACACTGGAATTCTCTGTCTGCATTGGATAGGGAACCAGCTTCCCACTGTCCGGTTAATCCGTCGCAGATGATCTCAGTGGTCTTGTCGGAGAATTTACACTCCAACATCAGCCGAGTTTCGCTGTCATATGTCTGCGGCTGGTTGTCGTAGTCTACCAAAGAATGGTCTACTGATGGGGACGGACACGTAGCATCTATAATAAAACGTTAACGATTGATATGTTACAAGTATTAAAAAAAAGTGTCTTAATACTTTTCTAGTGGCTGGAATGCCGAAAAGCAATCATGGATGGGCTTGTATTTTCGGAGCCGTATTTTCAAGTTAAGAAGCGTATTTGAGACATTCTCCGAAAAAGTGTGCAATTACAATTGTACCAATTACAAAAATTCATCATCAAAGATTTCATTCATGTTTTACAAAGACGTCTTAGTATCGTTTAGATAACTACTTGAAAGACAAAATATTACGTCACTATAACGTCATAAACAAGTCATTAACACGTCAATATGCGACCATTTCATGTTTATTGATTGAGAAAAAAAGGACGTCTCTTTGACGAAAATAAGCAAACAAAAAAGACGTCTCTTTGACGTCTTTTTTACTTCGAGATAGAGAAATTACTATGTTAATTACAAGATCTAATGAAGGTGTTGGCATCTTCAGGTACAATCCTACGAATCTTAATACCTAGGCTATTTTTCTTTATTTTCTTCTCATCTCTCTCGTTTTTGTTGTATATGATTCTAGAGTGTATCGACGTTAAAGGGGATGGCTAGTAACGGATCAGTGGGAAACAGTGGGAATGCTGGGGGATGATTGTTCCAATCCTTGTTGGATTAATTTAAGAGTACATTATATATCTATTACTGCGTGAAAATTATTTGCTTCAAAATGGTCTCGTATTCAAGTAATGTGCAGTTTAATGCCGCGTCGTTGTACAGGCATGCTAGCCTGGAACCATTATCTCCCTATCAGTGAATATGAGACCATTCTGAAGCAAATAATGTTCACACAACATATATACCGGGTGTCCCAAAAAAAGAGGAACGGTGGATTTTCAGTACCTTGCGGTCTAAAAGTTATATATCTTTTGACATCATTAGAAAGAGCATCTTCCGCAGAAGACTATGATACTAAAATCATTAAATTTGGTTCAGTACTTTTTATTCTACGCCAATTTCTGAAAATGCAGTCATTGTCAAATTTCACCGGATTTTTGCGACTTACGAGATAATAATTTGAGTGCGACACGCGATCCATACGGTGAATATTGTGTAAGCTCGGTGATCCATGTCAACAAAAGATACAGCTTTCACATTGGGCACGGGCCAGGAAAAAAACAGTGTGTGTGTGTGTGTGTGTGTGTGTGTGTGTGTGTGTGTGTGCTCTCTCCCAATATGAAAGCGTTATCTTTGTTGACATGGATCAACGAGCTTACACAATTCACCGTATGGAACGCGTGTCGCAAGCAAATTATTATCTCAAAAGTCGCAAAAATTTGAAAATGACTGCATTTACAGAAATTGGCGTAGACTAAAAGTACTTAACCAAATTTAATGATATTGGTATCATGGTCTTCTGCGGAAGATGCTCTTTCTTATGATGTCAAAAAATATATCACGTTTAGAACGCAAGGTACTGAAAATCCACCGTTCCGCTTTTTTTGGGACACCCGGTATAATGTACTCTTAAATGAATCCAACAAGGATAATTATGAATATTGGTCTAACAACTGTAACTTGTTCAATTTTAACTTCATAAGTATTTTGATGTCTTTTTATCTATTTCCGTTATTGTCCAAATTACTTTAGATTATCTTTCATCTTGTTAAAAAAAAAAAAAACCTTTCGATTTCATCATTCATACCCAATTAGAGATTACGTCGTTATTGTTTGCCAGCTGCGTAATATTTGAAACATCTTACAAAATAGTACAAAATAAATAATGGGACAATCATCGTGTCTTAAAATTATTGGTATCAATTCAGACACACTTACCAAAATATTGTACACTATACAGTGCTATAAATATTGCATGCATATACTCGTCCCTTTTTATGAAAATTCATAATCATTACAGAAACCATCAGAAGCCAGATTTCAAATAGCTTTTACTGGCATCAGATTTCGAGTTAGGTTCGTGAGTTTAAATGTATTCATGCCGTTTGTCGTCGACTGACACTCAAGGAAGTCATGCATGATTTTTTTGTTTCGAAGAAACAAAAGAATAGTGCATACAAATAGAAAGTGATGAGATAATGGAGCTATGATATAGCACTTCACACTTACGTACTTTTTTATATCAGCAGAACTATATGTCTAGCGTGTGAAAGAAAAAATGCAACCCACAGTTTCGATTTTCAAGTAATACACATATTTGTTGAAGCGATGTGAAAAGATCGTTTTATTATGTGTTGTCATTGTTGGCGAAAAAAAAAATCATTTCCTTAATGCTAAATAACGAAAAGAAAGCTTCTTTACCCGTATAGTAGGAAAACTGCTCACATTACACCAGTGTTACGTTCTCTCCATTGGCTTCCTGTTGAAAAGCGAATTATTTTCAAAATTGCTCTTCTTGTGTATCATGTGGTTCACTCAACTGCACCCGAGTATCTCCAGAATTCTTTATATTGTTATAACCCTCCTCGCAGACTTCGATCATCTACTTCCTTTTCATTTCAGATACCTAAGGTTAAGCATTCATGGGGAACTCGTTCTTTCTCCCACATTGGACCAAAAGTTTGGAAAGATATCCCTGTCACTGTTCGCCACTCATCCTCTGTGGAATCATTTAAAACACCCCCCCCCCCAAAAAAAAAGAAAGAATCTCTTTAATATGTTGTAGGAAACAAAAAGTGAAGATGTCACATAATTCCTTTTCTTCTTCTTTCTTTCTTTCTTTTTTTCTCCTTAAGACTAACCTTAAGACTAAAAGCGCCATGAGCATCTTTTGATGGACTGTTGCGCTATAAAAGTATACATTATTATTATTATTATTATCATTATTATTATTACTATTATTATCATATTAGCCCAAATTCAAGATCTTTTCATTAAGTTTGAGCATCGAGCATCACATCAGAGTTAGTCTTGTGCGTGCTAAATTTAAAAAAAAGAAGAAAACATAATCAAGATTTATTCTGAAAGAAAATGAAAGCGAGATCAGAGCAGGTCCTTGATTCGTTGTTCACGTCTGAAAAATTAACTTTCTGGTCATAATGTTAAATCACTATATGGACAGAACTTGGAGGGAAGGGATTCTTGACATGCTCTACAGAAATCCTCATTTCTCTTTCACTACTGAAGCAAATCAGAAAGGCTTTTCTGTAAGATGTGGGTAATGAGTTGTAGTTTCATACCCTGAAATTACATTTGGATTAACTCACTATTTGTCAAGTTATCGTTGAGGAATCAGTGTGTGTGTGTGTGTTTGTGTGTGTGTGTCTGTGTTTTTTGTGTTTTTGTGTTTTTGTGTTTTTTTTTTGGTGGGGGGACACACGGTATATATATATATATATATATATATATATATATATATAAAACATATATATATATATGTATATATATAACATATATATATATATATAACATGTATATATATATATATATATATAACATGTATATATATATATATATATATATATATATATATAAGTTAAAAAGAATGCTGTTCTCAGCTTACTGACGACTCCTAACTACAACCTTCTCCTCCCATAACATTAATCATTGCAAATGAGCTTGATTTTTATCATAAATCAAACAAAAAATTACAAGGTCATTGACAATGAATATACTATTCATTCTGTGTCAATCAAACTTTCTAGAACAGCCACTGAATACCAAATTAACACATTACGTCATAATCACGACCATCAAGTCCTAAATCGAGAGGAAACTAAGAAAATCACTCTTGCAACACTCACCACTCCAGGTAGCATATTGAGACAGAAGGATGACCAGAGTTAGGGCAGAGGTACTGAGTCCCATCCAATCCATTCTGGGTAAACCAAGATGTCTTCTTAGCAGGCTCACTAATAAAACAACAATGGTCGTCAGATAAAGATTTGATTAGAATACAACATCTTGTAATCTCACGAGGTGCAGAGATACATCTGAAGGTGTTGAATTTGAATATGAAATCTAAGCATGTGGATTGTCAGTTATTGATTTGAAAATTCTGCACCGGTACTCTTTGTGTCCAAAATTTTTAGGTGGATTCTGTCATTACTGATTTCTGGTGTGTAGATTGAAGTGATGTCCTCATGCCTTTCTTGAAACACTTTAACTTATCTAAGTCAGAGTAGTCATCGGCGTCTCAAAACAGGCCAGTTTACAAAAGTGATGATCAATGATAATTCAATAATGGTTTTTCTTTAAGTTTCGCCGCCATTGGTCATCGCTGGATGAAAAGACTACAATAATTCGTGACGTTACTGCAGGACAACTTTAAAAAGAAAATATAAAGAGAATTCTGTACGACTTCATTGCTTTTAATGAAAAGAACACTTCCCTCGACTTGTTATACTGACATACTTTAAAGGGAATATAATTCCCCCTGCTTTCTTCACGAGGTAAGGCAAGTGCCAATTCACTCTGGTAGTAAAATGAAAATAAAATGTTCATAAATCCCCCTGATAAAGGACAACTAGGTTTGTTTTCAGATCAACGTGCTTCAAATCATATTGAATGAAGAGACATCATTTCATATCTGACGAAAGAACCCTATCTAAGATACGGAGAAACGACCCCTTGGAATTACAAACCCTATATTTTATTTTCGGAGAGCCGTTGTCCACAACTTGAGAGCATCGTTTAAGAATAATGAACTTTCGGAACAACGATACTTACATGAGAATCTCAACAGCTGAGGATTTCAAACCAAGTCCGCACAAATCTGACGTGCAGTGGGGAAGCGGTATCCTACAGGTATTACAATGGCAACACTCAAGAAATGTGAATTTGTCAAGGAAAATAATGTGCTGCCTCGTCTAACAGACAGCACAATAACGACCAGTTCTTGCGATATGATCGATATCATGCAGGATGCGCAATTACGCTGTGAATTGCAACTACCAAATCGAATGTAGAACTCTATCGTGTGAGTGTTCTGTTGTTATACCACGCTGATTTTGAATCCTCTGCGCATGTCGTTTATGGATTCTGTCTTTGGGCCAACTTGGTACGAATCCGAAAGCATACCGCTTTCGTACATGATGTCATTGCAGGGGCGGATCCAGGAATTCTGTAAAGGGGGGGGGGGGGGGGGCGTGACTAATCTTCCGGGTTTCATTTCATTGTTTTTCTTTTTATTTCTTTTTTTTAACGAAAAATAAGGGGGGGGCGTGCGCCGGTTGGGCCCCCCTCTGGATCCGCCACATGCATTGTTCACGCCATAAGCACTCTGTATGTATGTGGCTTGGTGTGAGAAAGAGGAATTTCATGCTAAAAGGGATAATACAGTTTCGGCTGAGTTAGGGCTTCAGGCTTCCAACTTTGTTATAACTATTTTTTGAGATAATGAGAAACGTCTTATGAAAGCGCTTATAATTCTAAGACGAAGTCAAAGTTTTATTTGAAGAAAATTTGGTTTGAAATGGCTGAGATATCCAAATGAAAGCAATCCTCATAAAATGTGGGGCCCAACTTTTATTGGGATTCACTGTTTCACTTTGGTTTTTTTTTTTTGGATAATTTATCTCAGTCATTTCAAAACTGATTTTCATCAAACAGATACTTTGAATTTCTCTGTAAAATTGTAAGCTTTTTTTTTTTACATTTCATAATGTGGTTTCTAAGTATCTTTCAAGAAGTTAAATGCTCAATCCTCACCTCAACCAATACATTGTACTATACCATGCCTTTGAGGTGCTCAGTACAGATCATCCACGCACTTATTATAGACACAAAGAAGTGATCTTTGATGAAGTGCCCATGATTGGCAGAGCCTTTCAAACATCGGGAAATGAATCACAACTCGGGATAGTGTTTCAACAATCCATTATGTATATAGTAATGTATTATAGCAGTTTGAATGCAAAAATAGATGAGCACAATTTTCAAACCTTTAAAGTAAGCCCATCTTCAAATAAAAAACAATAAATCTTTTTGATATTATTGCACTCGTTGCACAGCAAGAAATGAGTATATGAATATAAGAACGACCCAAGTCCATGGAAGACCATTTCGAGTAAACTAAAAAAAACTTCATATCTTTTTTATTTGTCCAATAATATTCTATTTAACTGTGATGGGAAGGCAACATTGTATATACTAGGTGTTTCAAAAAACATTTCCCACTTTTGATCATTGATAGCTCAAAAACTATTCATCCGATAAAACTGTCATTGATATAAATGATAGCTGAATAGTGTACAATTTGGTGGGAGGTAATTTGAATGTGAAAGCATAAATCAGTTTCATTAAATCTAAGATTGATTTTGAAGTAAGGTTTCAGATTTTGGTCAATTTTTAACCCTCTGTACAAAAATTGAACCTTGCACAGGAACCAATGATGTGTATGTGAGTGTGTGCTGACAATGGCCCTTAACAATGGACATGCCTGAACCACCTGTTGACTAGGCGTCAGTCTCGTGCTCCCAGTAACATGAATGCTTAATCAATAATTCATGTGGATTGCCCTGGGCACTGCTAGTCTGGATTCATGCACGGTAAAGGGTAAACTGCATGCACATGGAAAGAGGAAGCACACGTTTCCATGTGCTTGCAAACACCACATTCCATTCCAGCTGGCAATCATTTTCGATTTTTGCTTCACATATCAATAAATTTGGGATGTAAATAAGCATTTATGATCTAAAGTTCCTCATTTTAATACAACTGTCTACTAATTAAATAGTCTGACAATTTTTTTTTTTTGATGAAAAGAAATCATTTTTGGTTAAGAGTTCAGCAGCATTTATCATTGGGGCGATATGTTTCACAGTAGATTTATTCAAGGCTCCATTTACACAAGTGTGTACTCAAATTGATTTTCTTTGCTTCCTGTCACCATGCTTACGATAGAACAGAAGGTATTCATTGTAATTTCGTTTTTCAGAAGTAGGGAGAGCACTGTCGAGACCCAACGACAGTATCGGCAGGCGTTCAGTTTGACTTTACACGGATACTGCCAGAGGCTGAATAAAGACTAGTTGTGATAGTGGAATTTCTCATGAATGAATAATGAAGCATTCAGACCCTAACCATTGTTTAGGGCCATTGTCAGGGTGTTAACCACACACTCCCATACACACCCATTGACCCCTGTGCAAAATGAAATTTTGTACACAGGGTTGAAAATAGAGCAAAATCTGGAACCTAACTGTGAAATTAATCATGGATTTCATGAAACTGATTTATGTTTTCATATTCAAACTACCTCCAACCAAATTGTACACTATTCAGCTATTACTCATATCAATGACAGTGTTATCTGATATATTGTTTATGAATTATTAAGAATCAAAAGTGGGAAATGTTTTTTGAAAAACCTAGTACAAATGACAACATACATTATCATGACAATTAACATTTACATTAATCGTGGAGAGGCCACTTTGTGTGGTGGACTTGGGTTGTTCTTTGATTCATATGGACTTGGTTCGTTCTTTAATTCATACACATGATATTCTGCTATAGAGATGAGAGAAGGATGAGAGAGGGCGCTATTATATGAATGTAAGAATGACCCAAGTCCTTCATTTTTACATTCATATACGATTTAACTTATTAATTTCAGGCACTTCCGGGGGTAATTAGGATTTATCATTTATACACAAGATGAGTCCATGCATAAGCTACAATTTCCCATGTCAAACTGAATTTGGCCAAAAATTGGACTTGGGTCGTTCTTATATTCATATACTCAAATGTATTGAAGATATTTTTAAAGAGATCACATATTGCTGATCATTTACTTTGTTTTCCAGCAGCTTAAAGGGGATGGCTAGTTAAACTGATCAGTGGGAATGCTGGAGGATGATTGTTTCAATCCTTGTGGGATTCATTTAAGAGTACATTATATATCTATTGTTGTGTGAAAATTATTTGCTTCAGAATGGTCTCATATTCAAGTGATGTGCAGTTTAATGTTTCCAGGTTAGCGGCCCTGGTCAGTGATGGGGCATTAATCTGCACATTACTTGAATATGAGACCGTTCTGAAGCAAATAATTTTCACACAAAAGTAGATATATAATGCACTCTTAAATGAATCCCACAAGGATTGGAACAATTATCCTTCAGCATTCCCACTGATTCCCACTGATCGGTTACTAGCCATCCCCTTTAAATATCAACCATCTCCCATATCTCAACAATGTCAAATTGATTAAAATAGTCATACAGGCCCATCTGTTTTGCATTTAAACTATTCGTTTACAGAAATATATTGATATCTATGTTTAGGTAAGCACTTTTCGGGCACCCATCCCGCTTCTTCATGAATATTCATCAGGCAATGTCAGACGGTCTCCGTACCAGAAGGATCTTCCCCTGCCTCTTCGTCCAGCAGGCGCGCGCTTTTTGATTGGTTCGCTTCCATTCTAGCTCGCTCTAATCGCTTGCTGCTGCGAACTTGCTCCAAAGCTGAGAAGAATATGCGACTTTGTACAGTACCCTTTCGTAACATGATGATTTAGATTTACTAGAATTCGTCCTCTGTTCAGTCATCTTCTTTCCTTAAAGGCATAATCTATCATTTGCAGATGAAACAAGAACACAGCATTAATGCTTTAAGATAGTTGTTAAATGTAAGGAAAAGGAACAACCACTGTAAAATTTTGAATCCGTATAATCAATGTAAAGTATTGTAAAATATGCAAAATGTGAACAATAGTTATAATAAAATTGTTTCTAGACTGAACCGTCTACAGTTACGCTTTTTAATCAGAAACACAGTCACATCTACCTTTATTTTAGGTTTTACTGCAAAATCTTTCTATGACAGGATGTTTTGTGATTCAACCGTCCTACACAAATGTATCAAATATGATAACTCAAGAATTTTTAAAATCACTGCTCCCAAAGGTAAACTGTACCTTTAAAGGGGCCCTGAAATCCAAATGCATGTTAATTTGTGTTGATGATTGATACCCTCAACATCAATTTTGCAGTGAAACGAATATATAGAAACATTCCGTATATTTTTTTTTCTATTTTCCTTCAGATTGCTTGGGAACGCCCACAATAAATCCTGCCAAACCAATATTCTTGAGACGACCTCATCTGTCAATCAATGCTAAAGTACTGAAATGTTTAACAAAAGACACTGGAATGCACCTTTTTTTGCGCGGATGAAATCACCATGGACGGATGCTCGATGGACAGAGCGTATGAAACACGTATGCGATGAGTACACAGCGGATGCGTAGCGTTTTCCAACGGATGGCAAGATCTTTTTTACGTACATCCTCTTTGCATCCGTAAGTGCAGTGGGACCGGGCCTTAAGCTGCTTAAAACTTTTAGAACGGATGAACTTTCCGCCGTGTACGATGTAAATCCGCGACATACGAGCAACAAACGTTGTATGTCCGTTATCATCCGTTAAACGTCAGCTGTATCCTCTCTGCATCCTCTGCGCATCCTCGCAACTCAATCCGATGCAGTTGAAAACGGAAATAGGGAGGAAAGATATGGTACATGGAACGTCTATATATCGTTAATAGCACGGAAATAGAAAGGATGTAAGCGTATGCATCTCGTATATAAAGTATTTAGAACGGACAAAGCGTTTGGTTCCGTTAGGCGTACGTGATGCATCCGCTTAATCCGCTCTGCATCCGCTCTTTCCGCTATGCGTCCGTTTCGCAATCATCCCTGGTAATCCCTTCGGAGCTGTCATCCACTTCCATCCGCTTTCATCCGCTTGGCTTCCGATGAACATCCGTTTAACATCCCCGCTTCATACAACCCACGTCCGTTCTTTTTCCGTTTTGTTTTCGCCAATTTTCGCCAATATATTTTGTCAATTTCTGGAGCGGATGAAAGCGGATGGAGCCATCCCCGAAATTTTGCTCGTCCGCTGTGTCCTTTCTGCATACGTTTTGTGTCCATCGGCCAGTGGGACCGGGCCATTACGTATAGCTCGTAATGATATTCTGTAGTGAAGCGCGCGTCCTCGGAAATGTTTCCTAGTTCATTGATGATGATGATGATGATGATGATGAAGAAGAAGAAAATGTCCAGCCTGCTCTGGATGCTTATGTTTCTCGGGAAAGACTATGTTCGAGGACATTCTTATCTTGTTGGGGCCAAAACATGTGTTAATTACTTTACTGACACACTCGAACTTAACTATGGAAAAAAGGGCCAGAAGTGTAGTAAAACGAAAACTTAAGTAAAGTTTTTGGTCTTGAGAAAAAGAAAATATCGCCTTGTCATTATGTCGTGGATAAAGATAATCTACACTCAAATGGCATATGAATGGATACCATGTCTTTGTACAGGATCTCATGATCAGCATATCAATTCAAATATCGTCAGCAAAAACAAAAAGCAGACTAAGGGGATTTATATGCCAGTGCGGACCGCAAAACTGTACGAAAAGCAGTTGGATACATGAGGAAAATCAACGACTGACATATTTACTGAGGATTGCATAAGGAGAAACGAATCATTGGAATTACAGACTTTTCATTTTCTGAGTCACGCAAAATATAGCGGACTTTCGTAATAATGACACATGTATTGACATGAGAAAAATCATCGTTCGAAGATGTCATGCCAAGTCCACACAATTTTAATCTGATGTCAGTGTGCCAGCAGTAGTCTACAGGTAACAATGGCAGTACATACAAATGTGTGTAAGAGATGTGAATTTGGCAAGCACAATAATACGCTGTCTAATCTAACAGATCAGAGTCATCTGCAAAATAACATAAATGACAATTTGTCCGAGGACCTATAGAAATAATTAATGTAAATAATGAATAACATTGGGCCCTACAAACTTCCTTGTGGGACACCAAATTCAGTCGTTTTCTTATGGGAGTCAAAACCACGGATGCACTGACGTGAACATTTTGAGATCTGTAGGTTACGTAGCTTGGAACCACTACGCTTACCATAATGAGACAATTAGACGAGAAGTACACGTATTTCATGGTTAATCGTGTTGAAAGCTTTTGAGAAATAAATAAAAAAAAGAGAACCCTAATGTGCTTAAAAATGCATTTACATGATGGCGGTTAGGGTGTCATTACCCAATTCTTAACAATATGTAAAGATTTCGTTTTGTGCTTATCAAGGCCGATACATGTAAATTGTGACAAGATAAAAGAAATAATGCAAAAAAGACCCTCACCGGATATCACCCTTTATATTGCTCACTTACATATATGCCCAGTTGAACCTCTCGTATCCGGACAAGTCGGGACCGGGGCTCATCCGGATAAGGGATTTGGCCGGATACGGGAGACTCAATGCTTTATACATGTACATATACATGTACATACACATGTACTGATGTAGCCCATTGTAGTACCACATGTAGTAATGTGTATACTGCAACCTTTTCATTGTTACATTTGGGGATGTTTGGGGATGTTGAAATGTCTGAAGGTAAGCAATTTGGAAGGAAATTTGATGCAATGTATGTTAATCTTATTGGAAGTAATATGTCATTCATGTGTGTTTGGGTAGGAGTTCTCAAGGAGTTGGGAATCCCCCTTTCTTCCCGTAATTATTAAAAAAAAAATCACGGCGAGATTGCGTCCGGATAATAGAGAGATCCGGATAAAGGGAGGCCGGATAATAGAGGTTCAACTATATATATATATATATATATATATATATATATATACATATATATATATATATATATATATATATATATATATACATATATACATATACGATGACGAAGTAGGATGGTAATGCATTTCAGTCCAACAGTGCTGTTTATTCAAACGAAATTTCCGACGCAGACACACGTTTTCTTCAAGGTCGACATGAACACAATTGTTCACATCATAATCATTATATACAGGGATGGCAGTGCTAGTGCATTAGCACTGTCATCCCTGACGAAGGGGGAGGTCCCCGAAAATTCGGATTTGAATTCAAATCAAGGCAATTGGCATTTAATGCATTCCTCTATTGTGACATTATAAGTGTTATTTCTAGTACTGCCAATACGCGGAACAATTACTATAATATATAAATTATATATATATATATATAAACTGAAAGAAAGTTTACAGCAACAGTTTATTTCGGCACACACATTTTAGAGTGATATGCTCTTTCTCAAGTGTTTATTCCAAGTTCAATTTCAGAAACATTTATTGAAAAAAAATGTAAGAACTTAAAGCATGTATCTGCAATTGCACTTTTTTTTTTTGGGGGGGGGGGAGGTGGTTACCATATGCACTTTTTATGCCTTTCCAGCCATTTTTATACTCTTGACGTTATTCTTTTACCTATATCATTTCATTTTTTTTTCACATATTGCTCGGATTGGCTTAATTCTTATGATAATTGTCATCCCCCTTTGGCCGCTTCTTCAGGTGTTGGTTTTTCTAGAGTTTTATTCACATTGAAATTCACAATATTATACTGTTTCTACGTTGTCATGTGCGTTCTTGTGTTCTATACCCGTTTGCGGTGATTTTACGCTGAGAAAATAAAGTATAAATAAATCTAACTGAACCTAACCCGACTGATATTTCCTTATAGTTTCCTTATAAATGAAATCAAAATTTGGGTATAAAATCACCATAAACTGTAACATGTTTGTCAAAGTAAATGATCAGGATGAAAGTAGGATGAATGATATAATGAACATTTTTTCTTATGTTTGTCAGTATTACTGGCCGTTGATCTTTTTTCTTCTCTTATAATCCAATCATGCTAAAGAAAATATTTTATTTCCCTATCAAAGTTGCTTCAAGATTTCTGCAGCTTCGCTTTTAACAGATTTAGAAAATAATTAAGTGACATTACCGAAACCTTAGGTCTATCTTGTGCGAAAACATTTGTATGTCATAAAATAGACACAAATTCAGTCTGCTGAACTATCGGCGCAATTTAGACATTACAACCGAAATCCTTAATAAATCCAATACAATGACTGAATTTTGGTTTTTCTTTGATGAGTTAAGAATCGAATTTATATCTTCTACATGCAGTCCAGGTTAAAAGAAGTTCTTCAAAATGAGATCGAATGGGTTTCACTTTTATTACTAATAGGCTAAGTAAACATAGCAGAGAGAAATTGTAAGCAATGTCTGATATACAGATAGAAATAAAGAAGTGAACACCTTGGAACGACACATCGATGAGCAGTCGGTTTGTTTTTCTATCTCACAAACTAAAATTTCATCAGCGAAATCAAAACGTTTACATGGAATACTTCGTTGTTGCCTAATTTTGGTGCGAGATAAATCATTAGACATGTTACAGAGGTACAATAAATGTCGGTCGGAAGAAAAAAACACCTCATGTATCAACTTCCACATTTGAAGTTCTCCATGTCAAATCAGCAATGTCGAATCAGGAATAATGTAAATATTCTAAAATCATTATCATGGGATTATAATTCGATGAGATTGACTCACTTAGGATTCGAAAAACGTCGGAAAACACGGTTGGGTACCGCAATTACACGAGCCCAAAGCACAAAAGGACTTTTTGATTGGACATAATTATTCAAGACACAGAATGAATTAACGAATGTAAATAATTCTATGACCACTTTTAGTCTTAAGGTTTTTATCCTTTTATTGTAGTTTTACATTTTTACATACATGTATCTACCTTATGATTTGCAAGGGGATGCTCTACAAATGACTATTACGTCTTCAGATCATCTCAAATAGCGACAGAGATTTTTTCTTGTCTTGCAAGTATGAACAACATCATCCTTCAGATTTGCATCTGGAAAATGCGGGGATATGCTTTCATTTCACATCAACTGTATTTTGACATTATTGAAATCTGTACAATATTGCGCAGTGCACAGGGGTGTCGTCATAGCACCTTAAAAGGTAAAAGAATAATGCTACCATAGAACTGTCTTCTATAGATGTCTGTTTGAGTGTGTTCTTTTTTTTCCAAATATGACTTCCTGCAACAAAAGAATTAAACATATACCGTTACAAAACTTCTATATGGCTGTAGAGTTCCTTGTTCTATCTTGGTACTAAGGTAAATAAGCACAGCCACACAATACATTATGTGTAATATCACGAAGAAAGCTGAACAAGTTTTAGAAAGCACATAGCCAAGTTTCTATTCTAAAAAGTATGCAGCTGGTATTACCAAGAAAAGTATTGTTTTCGATATTTTTAATGATATACAATCATGTTCAGTCATATTCAACTCATAGTAATCTACAGAAGAATAAAAGTCGGAAAATATTGTGACCAACGTCTTTCTTCATTGAGTCCTCATATAAAACATAGATATAAATTCGAAAATCTCTGTGATTGAAAATGATTGCATTTTTAGACTCAAAACGGACACATAAACATACCTCGAATATTTGCACTACTCAACAACATCTGGTCACGTTCCATCCCACCATTAAGAGGGAGAGAGAGAGAGAGAGAGAGTGAGAGAATGAGAGAGAGAGATAAACCTTAGTCATTTATTGGGATTTTAAAAAACTTAACTGGTTACTTTGATTTTCGCATCCCTAGAAGACACAATTATAGACCTAATACACCAATAATGTGACCCTGCACCACAAAACACACAAAAAGTCGCCAGATATGGAATTTTAGTTATAAGGGTAGATTCTGAAAGACAAGACTCTAAGCTTTAAAATGATGTATAACTTAATTCAAATGGATTCTCCTAACCTGTATAAATATTGGAAAGAAAGCGCACACTCTGGAAAAGTTTGAACTGAGAAAAGAGGCTGTGAAGTACAGGGTCTATTCAAGTGCCTAATCTCTAAACTAAGCCGTGCTACCCGCGCCATGAATGGGACAAAAAACTCGATGTAAACCACAGTAGCAACAACCATGAAGGGATTATCACATTAAGCTGAATTTCAGCATGCTTAATTAAAACACCCTGTTCATTATGAATGTGAATTTTCAAAGCAGTAGTATCATCCTTTTAAAAGTTATTAGAGTTCAAAGTGAAGAGTGAGCAAAGGATTTTCAAGAAACTAAAAGGGGCCTCTAAGAAAAACCTGATTTTTGTACTTTACCAAAAAGGGGTTGTAGAAAAAGTGCTGAAAACCCACTTTCCCACTCAATTTATGGTTCAAAACTTAGGGATAACGAAGAAGAAGAATAGCTCTTTCAGAAAATATGAAAAACTCAAAACTGACTCGGTTGACCCGTTTCACCTTTCTTGAGCCCTCACATAAAATCAAGGGTTGCTACTTTTTGTTTGTTTTGTGATGCACGGTCACCTATGATACTCGAAGCTGATGTACAAAGAATAGTGTAACTATACATCTAAACCAGGTACGGCCTATATCTCATTGTAACTTGAATGACATTGTGTTCTTGTGTCGTTTCATCCACAGTCAGTCATCATTTCTCATGATTGTAGATGTGTCCGTACATTCTACTCTACGATGCTTGTCTTCGATGCTTCCACACATCTAAGTGGTTCCCAATCTCCAACATGCATGGCAACTGATGAAGGGCAGCGTAATCCAGATACACTGTATATCGAAGTTCGTCTTTTCTTCATTTCTCCATTTTTACGTCATGCGCACAAAGGTAATGCCAGTCCGTGTGCGTTGTCTCCTGGTTGCGCTGAAGATGGACGGTATAGATATAGAACAAGATGTGTTATACGTGAAATGCCACATGTTCATTAAACGATACTCACAAAACCGATGTCAGAAAATAAAAATGTATTTTTTCTTACAAAATCCATGTACTTCCGTCTTGTAATGTAAGGTCAATGCGAGGACGAATAAAGTTGCTTATAAAGGTCACATATACCAGCACCTGTTTTTCAGAGAATATTGATGTAGGCCTACTAGAGTTTCTTTCATGTAAGGATAGGCGCTACAACGGCTGAAAGTACTTTAATCTTGCAAACGTCACATGACAAAGAACTGACTAAGATTAAGTTTACCTTCATTCCTATCATCACACCATGGGGTCGTTGTTGTATAATGCATTCATGTGCACCACAAACAGGATAACTTCAATTCTTGTCGTTAAAAAAGGCGATTGATTAACATGTCTCAATGGCTTACCGCCCCCCCCCCACCAAAAAAAAAAAAAAAAAAAAAAAATAGAACCATCTCTGTAGGGTTTCCGGTAGCTATAGGTCCATTCAAGGTAGCACAGAACAACGGCTCACTTGGTATGCATATCCACACCAGTTCATTTGTGGAGCGGCACCCTTTATTCAAAAGTGATCTAGGCCCCAATCTATGTACTTACTACCTTCTACGGGACTTACTACCTTCCTCACTGTATCTCTATCCTCTCATCTATCTTTCCTTACAAGAGAGCCGCCTTGTGTCTGTCAATGTGCATTGGTATGTGTGCATGTATGTGTGTATTTGTCTGTCTTTTTTTCTTTTTTCCGCTTAGGGAAATTGTTGTTTTGTTGTTTTTGTTACTATGTGTGTGTGTGTGTGTTTTTTTTTTTTTTTTTATACGAGGGGACTGCACTCTACAAGCTCTGCTTTTTAGCAGTCCCCTCCATTTCCAGCAATATTGTGTATGCATTTACCACAGCGACACGAGTTATTTTTTGTATCTATGTTGGAAATTTACCTGTATCTGTGTTACAATGTTATTTCTGTTGATCGCATTGTGGTACTGATTTTCTGACATCTGTTTATACGAATGTTTCATTGTACTTCCAATTATTTTGTTTGTTGGAAATGAAAATAAATGAACTTGAACTTGAACTATGTTATGCGTAAAATTTACAGCGTGGAGAAGATACTCAGGCTTGTCGATAAACAAAAATAGCCTTCAAGCACCGGCTTGTATTAAAATATCTAAATCCACTCTTCGTGATTATTCCTATCAAGCTTCAGGCATTACCTCGAGGGGGAAGAAAACTTTGCATTATAACGAGTGTCAAAAAAATATAACAGGACCCTCTGCAATGTTTATCTTAAAAATAGTCAATAAATCCAAATACAATTTTAAAGTATGAAACTACAATTCTAATGCCCACATCTTACAGAAAACCCATCCGATTTGCTTCAGTGGTCAAAGAGAAATGAGGATTTTGTAGAGCATGGCAGGCATCTCCTCCCTCCAAGTTCTGTCCATTGTGTTCACAAATTTACATGCAGTTCCAAGAGCATCCAAGAGCTAAACTTGAATCAGACCCATAACATGCTTTACAACAATCCACGTTTTCCCTGTGGCGGATCGGGGGGGGGGGGGGGGGGGGCTCCGGGCGCGCGCCCCCTCCTTTGTTGTCAAAACAAAAGAAATAAAAAGAAAAATGAGATGAAACTCGGAAGTAGCACCAGAAGTATTTTTGCGCCCCCCCCCCCTTTACGGAATTCCTGGATCCGCCCCTGTTTCTCTGTGACCACTGAACCAACTTGAATAGGATTTTCTGCAAAATAGAGCTAATATGTTATGTCTTACGACCCTGAAGTAGCATTTAGACGATTTAATCATATTGGACACGTTGGAAGTTATCAATGCGAAAATGTGATTGTAGTTTTGGGGGGACATATTGTATTAATCACGTGATATCATGCAAACTTTGGAAAGGCATCGTTTCAGAACCTTTTGGAAATTAAAGTCTTTAAAGTGGCATTCGGTATTACTCCAATCAAAAAGAAAAATCATCATGAGAGAAGAAAAGAAACTTTCAGTATAAATTCTCTATCACTTTTTTTTTCTACATTTCGAGGTTACTTTTGGAGACTAAAGAGGGACTAGCAATGCAGGTATTCTTACACGCGCGTGGCTCCACAAATACATAACAGCATAAGCACTCCCATGAAGATCCCTGCGAAAAGACCATGGTTAAATGATCCACCTGTAGGGTTTACAAAGAGAAGAATCAGGGTAGCGAAATTGAAACAGGTATGGCGCACACATTAAAAACAAAACCACCCATAAAGAGTGGAAAACATGTGTTGTTAGAATGCAGGACAGACAGGATCCAAACAGATTATGTCGATGGCATGATTCGAGATAGTGTGATTTCATATCATCTTTTCTCCTGTTTTGAAAGGTATTGGAACAAAAGAAATAAAAATGAAAAAGCCATCTCACTTAAAAGCAATACCCAAAGTCGCTCCGTGCGAAAATCTCAAGGCCCTGTCACACCTTTCCGGGTGAGCTACCCGGGCTTGTTGCGAGTAGGGATTTGCCAGCACGCAGGAGAATTTTCTGTGAGCGCACAAGGATGTTGGCGAGTTCTGTACCTGCGTCTTACTGCTAGGCGCGTGGGTGCTATTTATCTGCTACTTGCGTGTATTCCATGTGACCTGCGTAAGAGTTTTGAAACCGATCCATTTTCAGCTACGAGCGACATACGGGGACTGCGAAGTACCTGTGTGGGAGTTGCCTGCGAGGTGCTGGCGCTAAGGGCCTCCCAATGTGTTCTGCGTGTACCTCTGCGGGCAAACCCCTGCGACTCACCCGGAACGAGTTTTGAGCATGCTCAAGACCTTGTCACACCTGTCTGGGGAAGCCTTGTGGGTTGACTTGGGGGAAAAAAATTGCTACCCGGACCTCGTAGCAGTTGGTCCCCATATGACAGTGCCTAGCGCGTATCTCGCCCGTAGTTGCCCGGAGGTGCGAACGCAAGTCCGATTTACCCGCAGCCAAGTTTTGAGCATGACCAAAACTTTCTCCGGGTGAGATGCGGGGATTGCCCACAGAGGTCCACGCAGAACGCCACTAGGAGTCCCTTAGCGGCAGCACCTCGCAGGCAACTCCCACGCATACTTCGCAGCTGTAACGCAGGTACTTCGTAGTCCCCGTATGCGGCCAAGGTAATGACATTCTCTGGGACTTCTGCGCCATTCCTTTGGAGGATTTCCGTCATCAAGTTGTCAGCCCTCACTCGCAACGCATGCACCTGACACGCAGGGTCCAGCAGGTAAGACGCATGCTAAGCTTACCGAAATCCTTGTCTGACTACAAAACTTGTCCTGGGTGCTGGAAAAACCCCACACGCAACAAGCCCGCCAGCTTGCCCGGAATTAAGTGTGACAGGGCCTAAACTTGGCTGCGGGTGAATAGGACTTGCGTGAGCAACTCCGGGTAACTATACGGGTGAGATACGTGCTACGTACTGTCATGTGCGGGTCATCTGCGGGGACCTCCGGGTAGTAAAATTTGTTCTTCGCAAGTCCCACGCAAGGCTTACCCGGAAAGGTGTTACACGGCCTTCATCCAGGAATAACCCTCTACGCAGTCCTACAGCAGGCTCATCTTTGGGAGCCTTTACACGCACTCTTTGAAAGAGGGTGCTATCCTTGGTCTATGGTGATGCAGCATTATACTGGCCCTTACTAACTATAGCTGGAGCGTGCGTACTAAGAAAGCTGGATGTAACCCTCAGTGACACAGTTAGGATCATCAAAGGTTGCCTCCGTCCTACACCAGTTAAGTAGGCACTCTACTTGCCTGTACTTTCATTTCCCTACCATCTCTACGCAGAAAAACAAAAACACGCTTATTAGATAGTGAAGAAGACCACCAAAGACCCCTCCCCCAAAAACAAAACAAAAACAAAAACAAAAACAAAAACTTCTGCACATCTGAATCTAGGAATTTGAAGATATAACCCTTTGGATACTATAGCCTTTGCTCGAGCTGTCCTTTCATTGGGCGTGTAGCGACCCTTTCTAGCTCCGACCCCAACACGTTAAGAACGAATGGCAAGAGTTGGACACGGTCATCCAATCTACTATAGTACCAGATACCAATACCCCTCATCCCGTCTTTACAGGAGAGACATGGTAACATTCGACCGTCTGAGAACAGGAGTTGGTTATTTAAATACCTATATGCAGCGCTTGAGTCTAATCTCTCAAGCTGTCCGTGTGGTCACCTAGAACAGATGTCCCATCAGACTCCGTATGAGAGTCCCGGGGCCTGTTTCATAAAGTTGTTCGTAAAGTTAGGCACGACTTTACGAACGACTTGAATAAAGATTATGGCAAGCCAAGTGGGTTTCACGTTTTCAGTTGAAAGTGTAATTTTACCTAAATATGTATACATAATATAGAGGAAATATTGACATACAGTCGTACCTTGTTAAAATTAATGTAAGGGAAACAAGAATTGCACACATTTTGGCACTTCATATTCCAGTCATACGTAAAGTCATGAATAACTTCACGAACAGCTTTATGAAACAGGGCCCCGACCTGGTTCCACCCGCAGGAATGGAGGTGGACTTGTCAGATGATACCCCTGAATCCCTGTGCTGGATTCGGCAGCTCAGCGACATGGTACAGAGTAGATTATATGCAAGAAAAAGAACACGAAGTCAGTCAGAATGACTATTTTTGCTCCAGATTATTTCCTCCGTGATGATTTACGCTGAACAAGAAGTATGGATTGTATAGTGTTTCACGTATGATTGATACATGAATTTACTATTCATAATTATATGTATTTGAAAATATGAAAGCAATATCGAAATCATATTAAACTGAAAATATGAAAGCAAAATCGAAACTAAATCAATCTGAAATCATACATACTTATGAAAACATGTTATTGATGAACGATTCAACAAAAATGGAGATAACAGGTAGACAAAAACACTGTCAGAGAAGGATATTGTAATACTCACCACAGTCAAGTTCGAACCTGGACAATGTCGAAAATCTCCACTCGCCGGTGTCGGCGTCGCAGTAAATATCAGCACTGTCTGAGGAGTACTTGCAACTTACTGTCATTCGACTGCCGTCCGCGTAGATGTCTTTGTGTACGTTGTAGGTGACAATAGATGAATCCACGTCCGGCTTGCCACAGTGTGGATCCAGGGCTGGTCGAAATTTCACAAATCTACATACATTAATATTTTGCAATTTCGTCGTCCATCGTTAATCGTTTAGGCGACTGCCGTATCATCAGCAATAACGAGCGTATTTTCAATGTTTATGTGCAAATGACTAGAAGAAAATGTATTGCTTTTCAGCACCGTTACAGATATTGTTTTTGTCTCGTTTAACTGTATGATGCCGTATTCCTTTCATTCATCAATACTGGATAGTTTTACAAACCGTTCAAATCATTTGGCTTTTTACTTCTCTTTATACCACGTGTAATCTAACAATCCATAAAGTAGTGGAAGTACACAAACACACATATGATAATATAAATATGTAGCCGATATTCACCTACATATTATGAGGTACCTCATTGGATAACACAAAGTAAATAAACAGAGTAGAATCAGTCGAACAGAAGTGACGAGGTTTCAACAAAATTGGACATAAGATATGAAAATTAAAGTCTCGCATCATCGAAGAGTAATAGATTTGTAATATGATATTAGTCGAAATAACATGAACAAAATAATCACCATGGTGGGTAATCTTCAACGCATGTGTTTCCAACGGGATTTGCAGAAATATCATGCTGGTTTTATTTTCTCGATAATCGTTGCTAGATTTTGCAAAACAACAAATGTTTGATGCGAAATATTTTTGCTTTTTGATATCACGTCACAAGAAGGATTTTAGTTGAAATTTCTAAGCGAATCAGTCACCAGTGTCAGTAACGAATTTATCAGGGGATAACAACAATAATGATAAATACATAAATCAGTCATGCGCCATCGATCGAGTAACCTATTCCGAGGCGGAGAAGGATAGAGCAAATTATCTACAGTGGCACACATCAAAGTGAAAAAGGAGAAAGCAGAGATAAAAATTGTGTAAAGAAACAAAACTAACAAATACCTTACTATTAAAAGAAGATGCAAGTATTTACAAACTTTAGATTCTATTAAAATGTTTCTTAGGATTCGGCCGATCATATCCTTAGTGCAAGAGAATTCCAGAGAGACGGACATAAATGTCTCCTTTCCAAGAGTTGGCGTAGTTCCTCGAACTGTTAATTATTTACTTTGAAAAAAGGGGGAGATTTCTACCAGGAACGTACGCTGGGTCAAGGTTTTGAAGGTATTGTGGAGTCATGCAATGACAGCATCATTATCATTCCTATGTATATGTACACGAGAGAGATATACAAGTAATGATATCACTCTGTTTTGAAAGTTTGAGAAAATTTGAATTCCCATGACTCTATTAGGCGTCCGGCTAGATGACACGAAGTCACCTTTTATTTGATTTTACTCTGTGTAATGTTAGGGCGGTTGTTTGGCTCAGTCGGTATAGCTCGTCTGCCTCCAGAGTCCAGATCTAAAGGACCCGGGTTCTATTTCCGAGTATAACTGAGCAATGTTGTGTGTAATTATAGCGTCCCCTCTAGTAAAGGCAAAAATGCTCCAGAGTCCCTCGGATAGGACAGAATGAGGTCCCATGTGTGAGAGAGTCGATAACTCATATACGCACAAAAGATCCTGCTTCATTCATTCCTCGCAAAGGGCAGGGTGCATATCCCGGTGAAGTAGTTCTGCCTCATATCAAACTGAATCCATTGGAAGACTAGCCTCGTGCACGTGAATATAGGGTATCCAGCCATCTTCTTTGATGGAAAAATGAAACGAACAAACAAACAAACAGGTAGACTGACTGACTAAATCATACATTGGATTTGCACTGCGAAAGCTCTTCTTCGAAGGACTAGGCAGCGTCGAAGATAAATTTGTCTTATAATATCAAAACTGCATCCATTGATCAGAGAATCAAGCGAAGCTGTGGTCATGTCCACTGAACCACAACAGTAGCTCCCTGTATCATTTATACACTCTTAAAACATCCGGGTCAGAATTGACCCGCGAAGGGTCCGCTGGGGTCACACTCCGTCCCGGGTGAGAAACAGACAAGGAATGGGGTTAGATATGACCCCATTCAGAGTCATGAATTGGGTCAGGGTGACCCCATTCGGGGTCTTCATGACCAAATTCCAAGTAATTTTTAACCGGAACGGAGTGTGACCCCAACGGACCCGGTTCCGGGTCAGTTCTGACCCGGATTTTTTTATAGTGTACGATCTCGAACTCGTGGACAAACTTACCCGGATCTTTCTGGCAGTAGAAGCTTGTCCAACCGCCGTTCACTTCACATTGGATACTGAGGTTTCTTCCAGTGTACTTGCACTCCAGGGTTACATTAGAGCCAGGTGGATAAGAATCAAGGGGTGTACCCATTAAGGCTACCCGGCTGGAGTCCAAATACGGGGGAGAGCAGGGCTGCGGCGAGTCTGGTAGCCATAAGAATGTATGGAGGGAAAGCGATATCATGATTATAGTTACTACAACAGCTTGCCTAATTGCAGACGTAGCATAAAATCATAATGCGTGCATAATGTTACACGCATTACAATGTCCTACATGTAGTGCAACTTTTTTTTAAAGAGAGTAAGTGTTCTTGAAAGCAGAATCTGAAAGCATAAACTCAGGTCTAGATCACAAAGATGACAAACATAAGCTATAACTTTCGATCAGCAACAGCATGATAATGTCAAAGGGAAAACTGTGCCATATCCACAACGAATCAAAGTGAATCAGCAAAATAACAAATGAAAAGAGGTATATCATCATAGGAGAGAAACAAAACATGAGAGACTTTTACTTATCATAGGCGTATCTATGTATACATGAATATGGACTATATGTTTTATTATTATGTAGACATATATATATATATATAGATATATACATGTATGCATATACGTATATATGAAATAATATAGAAGGCCCTATTACATTAAATCAAATGTTTATATGATATGATACTTATTAATACATAGAAACAGATGTAGAAACACTTAATGATGTACAGACAAACATGTAATATCAGATAAATGTAGCAATACAGAAGATATACTTCTTATCTCACCTGGGCAGGTATAGGTCAAGGCATATTCTTCTAAGTGGTACCGAAATAGAATATTCCTCCACATGCCCGTATCACCGTCGCAGTACATCTCTGACCGGTGCTTCGAGTACTTGCACTCAGTCGTCAGCTTCTCACCTGCTGCATAAACCTCCGCCTTTGGCCCGTACGTCGCCACAGAGGCGTTAACGCTGGGTGGCGAACAGTATGATGAACTGGTCGCTGGAGACATTGTAAAGAAAACATCAGAATATTGACAATTACTCGCTATGTTACCATTGGTCACAGCAAATTAGAAGAATTCTGCTCAAGTGTCACTTATAAAGCTTTACGGAAGATTCGTGTGTGCGTGCATGTGTGAGTGTTTATGGGTGTGTAAAAAAACAAAACAAATTGTGTGTGTGTGTGTGAGTGTGTGTGTGGTACAGAATTATGGGCATACGTCTATAATATTGTCTTACTTTGATAGATGGCTCTGATCTTTTTTTAATGAAAACAAATTAAACACAACACTTCGCCTCCCAAATGTGTTTCACCTTAAGTTTGCCCCTAACGCAGGCAACAGATCATTTGTAAAGTGTAAACGTAAATGATTATGTGTTCTGTCAGAATTTTGCAAGATTACGACGGCCCACAACACTCGGAAGAGAGTAAAGAGTGTTTCGTACCTGGACGTTCCTGGAGATCAAAAGGTAAATCCAGGAGAGGGCCGAGTCGAGCCCTCCTCCCTCAAGTGTACCTGTTTCAGATCAGAGTGACGTAATCTTGTAAAGTTTTACCGTATTCAAGCTGAAATATCGATGTGTCTTAAGGATACTAATGATAGTAGCAGAAGATACTACCACCGACTGCCTTATTACTTTTATGTTAAGAGAGAGAATTTTTGGGAATGAGATGTCACATTTCTCCAACTTCAAAATTTGAGACTTTATAAGATGTACATCTCAGGATATAGGTAAAGTGGAAATTCATACTACATTTTTTTTTTTTTTTGGGGGGGGTGGATTTACAGTTTACCTTAGAAACAAAATGGGGACAGACTAAGGCTTGGAAAGGATTTTTTTCTAAATTCTCCAAAAATCATTTCAAATTAAACACACTCAAATATTGCAGTAAGAGGTGCTTCTGTATGTTGTGAACACAAAAGGAGGTGATTCGCAAGGGTATCGACAACACAGATCGGCTTGAAGAGGGCATCCGTTACCATCAGCAGGTTTTTGTTACTCTGGTGTAAAGGAAGTGCTAATTTGAAAAAAGGCGGGAAATGGGAAAAGGATAAGATATATATATATGTATATATATAAATGTATATATATATATATATATATATATATATATATATATATATATATGTGTGTGTGTGTGTGTGTGTGTGTGTGTGTGTCCTGTTTATCCTATATTTATTTTGTTGTGAATTATTTTATATTTTCCTGATCGTATTTCATTTTATTTGATTGTATGAATACATTGTCCACAGTATACAAGCGCTGCTTTTAGTAGACCCCTCATTCCCCCTCCCCTCCAGAGTATGGATAATGTAACAAGCTTGGTTTTAAACTATGTGTACATGTTTTTGATTCGTTATTGCCTCCTCTTTTCAATTATTGTGCATACTTGATATCATTTTCACTGTTCATATATTATATGTTATGTTATGTTATGTTATGCTATGTTATGTTATGTTATGTTATGTTATGTTATGTTATGTTATGTTATTATTTTGAAAAAAAATTGAAGAAACTGAATAGCATTGAATTGAAATGAATTGAATGGTATTGAACTGAATAGTCTTTACCAGGATTCGCTGGACACTGGAATTCTCTGTCTGCATTGGATAGGGAACCAGCTTCCCACTGTCCGGTAGTTCCGTTGCAGAAGACCTCGATGCTCTTGTTGGAGAATTTACACTCCAACGTCAGTTGGGTTTCGCTATCGTATGTCTGCTGCTGGTTGTTGTAAGTTACCAAAGAATGGTCCACTGATGGGGTCGGACAAGTAGCACCTACAACAACATGTTAACGACGGATACAGATCTATGAACGAGTGCTTCCTTATTTATGGGCTGGGATACCGAAAGGCAATCTTGCAATATATGGGCTTGTATTTCCGGAGTCGCATTTCGGAAGTCCGGAAGCGTTAGCAATGGCATGTATTCTCACTGTCCATACGTTAATGTCAGCATGTTATTCAAGTAAGCCATATCATATACAGAACATTCTTAACCTGTCTTACTACTAGTGTAATTTGAAGGCTCTCCGCTTTGTGGAGGTATATAATTATATATATATATATATATATATATATATATATATATATATATATATATATATATATATATATATAAGATGACGAAGTAGGGTGGTAATGCATTTCAGTTCAACAGTGCTATTTATTCAGACCAAATTTTCGACAAGGATACGTCTTCCTCATTGTGGACCCTGAGGAAGACGTATGAATTCGTCGATTTTTTTTTAAATGAATAAATAGCACTGTTGGACTGAAATGCATTACCACCCTACTTCGTCTTTTCTGTACTGGTACCAACACGCGGACTACAAGTATCATATCATACATACAATGTATATATATTTATTCATATATATACAGTATGCCCCCATCTAAAAAAACAAAACAAAACAAAACAAAAATACAATCCGATTTGATTTTCGCATTAATGACTTCCGATATGATTAAACTGTGTGAATGCTCTTTCAGGGCCTAACAATATAACATTTTACCTATATTTCAAAGCAAACCCCATTCAATTTGGTAAGTATAATCACAGAGAATTGAAAAGCATGTCATGGGTCTGTTTCTTCCAATTTTAGCACCTGGATGCTCTCGGATCTGCATATTAACGTGTAAACACTTTAGACAGAACTTGGAGGGAAGGTATTCCTGACATGCTCTACAGAAATCCTCATTTCTCTTTGACTACTGAAACAAATCAGTTGGGATTTTCTGTAAGATGTGGGTAATAACGTATATAGTTTCATACCCTGAAATTGCATTTGGATTAACTCACCCTATTTTTAAAGTCATCGCTGCGGAGGGGGCCGCTGTAATTTTTTTTGGACACACGTGTATATATATATATATATATATATATATATATATATGTAATATGTATATATATATATATATATATATATATATATATACATAGGTTTATATGTAAAGTGCACAAAATGGGAATTACCGTGTTGATGTATCGAACCCTACGATCAAGGGTGCACTACTGTTAAAAGAATGCTGTCCTCAGCTGACTGACGACTCATAACTACTACCTTTTTCATACCATTAATCATTGTGAATGAGCTGATTTTTATCATAAATTAAACCAAAACGTTACAAGGTCATTGACAATGAAGATACTGTTTAGTACTATTTATTCGGTGCCAGTCAAGCTTTTTAGAACAGACACAGAATACCAAATTAACACATTACGTAATCACGACCAGAAAATCCTAAATCGAGAGGAAACTATGAAAATGACTCTTGCAACACTCACCACTCCAGGTTGCATACTGAGACAGAAGTGTGACCAGAGTTAGGGCAGAGGTACTGAGTCCCATCCGATCCATTCTGGGTAAATCAAGATGTCTTCTCCGCAGGCTCACTATAGTAGATGAAGATTTAATGAGAATACAGCATCTTCATTTGTAATCTTACGAGGTGCAGAAAGATGCATTTGAAGGTTTTGAATTTTAATAATGATGGAATCTAAGCTTGAGAATGGGCAGGTATTGATTTGCAAATTCTGCACCGGTACTCTTTGTGTTTAAAAACTTAAATTTGATTCTGCCATATCTAGTATTTGTTGTGTAAATTGCAGTGATGTCCACACGCCTTTCTTGATGCAATTTAAGTCATTTAAGTAACAGTAGTCACGGCGTCTCAAAATAGGCCAGTTTACAAAAGTGATAATGCATTAGATAATCATTCATCTTTAAGTTTTGCCACCGTCATCGCTAGATGAAAAGACTACAATAATTCGTGACGTCACTGGAATGCAACTTTATAAAGAAAACATAAAGAGAATTCCGCAAGACTTATGGCTTTTAATGAATAGAACACTTTCCCTCGACTTGTTATAGCGACATACGTTAGGGTAATATCATTCCCCCTGCTTTCTTTTGTGATAGGAGGTAAGAAAGTGCCAATTCATTATGGTAGTAAAATGAAAATAAAATGTTCATAAATCCCTAATATATATATATATATATATATATATATATATATATAACTATAGGCTTGTTTTCAAATCCTTTTCTTATGAAACATCATTTCATATTTGACAAATGAACCCTATCTAAGAATGGTAGAAATTTGACGATCCGTTAGAATTACAAAGCCTATATTTAATTTTCGGAGACACGTTGTGCAATACTTGAAAGAATCGTTCATATAGGAATGACGAACTTTCGGAATAATGATACTTACATGAGAAAATCATCGGCTGAGGATTTTAAACCGAGTCCGCACAAATCTGACGTACAGTGTGACAGCGGTACCCTATAGGTATAACGATGGCAACACTCGAGAGATGTGAATTTGGCAAGCAAAATGATGTGCTGCCTCGTCTAACATGCAAGCAGAACAACACTGACCAGTTCGTGCGATATAATGAATATCATGCAGGTTGCGCAGGTGCGCCGTGAATTGCAAGTAGCAAACCGAATGTAGAACTCTATTGTGAAAATGTTTTGTGGTTATACATGTACCACGCTACATTGATTTGGGATCATTTGCGCCATTGCGCAATCGCTGAGGATCCCCACGCTCAGCGAGACTGTACAAAGTGAATGGCAATGACTTTTCCGTCTAAAATAGCCAACGTATAGATTATACGCAAACATATGAAAAAAAAAAATTACTGTAAAACATGATATATTCGCGGCATGAAATTTTCGCGAATCTGACAGTCTTTTTCGCGGCATGAAATTTTCGCGAATTGCCACTGGCGTTCAATGCATGTAGTGTAGATAAAAACTTTCGCGTGCAAATTTCGCGAATTTTGGCGCTCGCGAAATTCGCGAAATTAAAATGCACGCGAAAATTTCTCGTTTTACAGTACTCATCTATACTCAATGCGCTGCCAAGTTGGCTTCACACTTTTCCAGGAAAGAAGACACATAAATCTTCCGACAAAAAAAAAAAAAAAAAAAAAAAATGGCAAGGTTAGCCTTTTTCTCAGCCACGGCCACTGTCCTTGATTCCCCTGCAGGATAAAAAAAAAAGATATATATCTATAGATATGTTTGTCCGCAAAAGACCGAGAGCAAGAGAGAGTTAGAAGGATATAGGAGGAGAGATTTGTACAATGAGGGAGCGGAGGAGGGGAAAAGGGAGAGGGTGAAGGAGAGAGGGAGAGTGAAAGGGGGAGAGAGAGGGTGAAAGGGGGAGAGAGAGGGTGAAAGGGAGAGAGAGGGAGAGAGAGGGATTTAGAGGGGGTTTTGCTGGTGATCGAAGACTGCATGTGTACAATGTAACCATAACACAGATGTATTGAGCAAGTATACGATAAACGGTGCTTACACACACAAAGGATCATTAATACACTTGCACTTGCAACTTGGACTGGCTTACGAGCATATCTGAAAACAAAAACCACTGAAAAGAGAACACAAAGCAACGGCCACCGCACTCTTCCACGCACCGTTATAGGGCTCACACGGGTAAATAATTCCCCATAGAGACGTGTGTTAAAATTCAAATTTCAAAAAATTCTGTAAAATAGCTGGGAGAAATGAGGTGTTTCATCTTCACTAACCTGAATATGTGAGATATTACCTTTCATCCATCAGATTGCCAGGGTGGGTTGTTCTGCTCTAATTCTGTCCAGGGGTCCGCAAAGCCAGACTACGAGTTCTTGTCACTCAAAAAATCACCTATTTTCCGTACACGTACCCAATGAAATATAGTCCCCTCAAATTCCATCAGAAAAGCTTTCATCTTCCAACCAAAATGCAGTTTGTAGAGGAATTCATACTCAATATCTACAGCTATTCAGTTTTTTGCCAAACTACATCATTGATTTTTAATTAATTTTTTCTTCATTTATTTTGGTATCTTTGGTACGAATTTGTGAAGGGGTCTGGGACAGTCCATTTTATTTACAGGTGTGAGCCCTATAGTGGAGGTCATATTTCTTATTTGACTTTTAAACATCATAAATGTGTTTTTTATGATATTTGCCCCTACATCATATGACAAATTACACTTTCAAGGATTATAAAGCTTCTCAAAGGGACACTTTTAGAAAATCATGCCCTTTAGGGGTTTTTTTTAATAAATCTTGCAGTTTTGATCAGTTCTTCATAAGATTAATACATAGATCCAGGCAGTTATCCTTGATTGTGGGGGTGTCATCATCACCTTATAGAATACAAAGTACTTGACAAGACTTTGTGTTGTCAAACAGACTAACTTTATGTATTTTGAGCTGTTTCAGTGGTAGCCAAAACAAAGAAATACATTAAAATAACACAGTCATTCAAAGTTGTGTGATACTGTACTGATGACTGACTGCTATGTACTAAGATCTAGTGACAAGAACATAATATTAAGAAAGAAATAGTAGCAAGGCAGAGTTGGGGGGGGGGGGGAGTAGAGGAGAGAGGTAGAGAGAGGGGGGTAGGTAGGGGAAGGGGAGGGAGGAAGAGATCTGACACAATACAAGATACACAATACAAGATCAACACAGTCATTCAAAGTTGTGTGATACTGATGACTGCTATTTACTAACATCTAGTACCACAAGAACATAATATTAAGAAAAGAAATTGTAGCAAGATAGAGTTGGGGGGGGGGTAGAGGAGAGAGGTAGAGGGAGGGGGGAGTAGGGAGGAGAAGGGGGAGGGAGGAAGAGAGATCTGACACAATACAAGATCAACATAAACCAGCAGAGCTTGTATGGGATGAATACTTCCCATAGACTTGCATGTATTGCGTGCATTCTCTATAGGGCTCACACGGGTAAATAATTCCCCATAGAGACGTGTGTTAAAATTCAAATTTCAAAAAATTCTGTAAAATAGCTGGGAGAAATGAGGTGTTTCATCTTCACTAACCTGAATATGTGAGATATTACCTTTCATCCATCAGATTGCCAGGGTGGGTTGTTCTGCTCTAATTCTGTCCAGGGGTCCGCAAAGCCAGACTACGAGTTCTTGTCACTCAAAAAATCACCTATTTTCCGTACACGTACCCAATGAAATATAGTCCCCTCAAATTCCATCAGAAAAGCTTTCATCTTCCAACCAAAATGCAGTTTGTAGAGGAATTCATACTCAATATCTACAGCTATTCAGTTTTTTGCCAAACTACATCATTGATTTTTAATTAATTTTTTTCTTCATTTATTTTGGTATCTTTGGTACGAATTTGTGAAGGGGTCTGGGACAGTCCATTTTATTTACAGGTGTGAGCCCTATAGTGGAGGTCATATTTCTTATTTGACTTTTAAACATCATAAATGTGTTTTTTATGATATTTGCCCCTACATCATATGACAAATTACACTTTCAAGGATTATAAAGCTTCTCAAAGGGACACTTTTAGAAAATCATGCCCTTTAGGGTTTTTTTTAATAAATCTTGCAGTTTTGATCAGTTCTTCATAAGATTAATACATAGATCCAGGCAGTTATCCTTGATTGTGGGGGTGTCATCATCACCTTATAGAATACAAAGTACTTGACAAGACTTTGTGTTGTCAAACAGACTAACTTTATGTATTTTGAGCTGTTTCAGTGGTAGCCAAAACAAAGAAATACATTAAAATAACACAGTCATTCAAAGTTGTGTGATACTGTACTGATGACTGACTGCTATGTACTAAGATCTAGTGACAAGAACATAATATTAAGAAAAGAAATAGTAGCAAGGCAGAGTTGGGGGGGGGGGAGTAGAGGAGAGAGGTAGAGAGAGGGGGGTAGGTAGGGGAAGGGGAGGGAGGAAGAGATCTGACACAATACAAGATACACAATACAAGATCAACACAGTCATTCAAAATTGTGTGATACTGATGACTGCTATTTACTAACATCTTGTACCACAAGAACATAATATTAAGAAAAGAAATTGTAGCAAGATAGAGTTGGGGGGGGGGGGGTAGAGGAGAGAGGTAGAGGGAGGGGGGGGGGGGAGTAGGGAGGAGAAGGGGAGGGAGGAAGAGAGATCTGACACAATACAAGATCAACATAAACCAGCAGAGCTTGTATGGGATGAATACTTCCCATAGACTTGCATGTATTGCGTGCATTCTCTATAGGGCTCACACGGGTAAATAATTCCCCATAGAGACGTGTGTTAAAATTCAAATTTCAAAAAATTCTGTAAAATAGCTGGGAGAAATGAGGTGTTTCATCTTCACTAACCTGAATATGTGAACGCACCGATCTCCCGATCTCGTAAAAGAGGTGTTTTTTTACGTGATCTCGGAAAATTGAGAGTTTCCCTGACTGATAGGGCGTCAGGCTTTTAACTTTTTTATAATTATTTTTTGAGATAAAGAGAAAATTTCCCCATCACACCCCCCCCTTCCCGCCATCATGTAGGCCTATATCCTATGCAATCTATACTGACATTTCTAAGCACGCGTGTGTGACAAAAATGAGAATTGAGCTCAAATGCAAGCTCCTTTCGACTCCGGAGATGTCAGTTTCACTGTTTTCTCCTCCTTCCTTCGAAATGGTAACCATTTTTGTTCGTTGCACTGCAAAGACTAACGTTTAGCAACCAAAGAAACCCTTTTAAAGCTATTCATGGCTGATGTATATATGAAATACAAAGATTTGTGAGCACCGTAGATGTTTTAAAGTTATTGTTTACCATTGGGAGCTGTGATTTAACAAATGTTCGAGATATCACATTTGATGATTATGTGTATAGGTCAGGTGTATCACAAAACATCCTGCCATACACAAATTCCGCATTATAGCCTAAAATATAAGTCGATATCGCTATTTTTCTCCCTAAAGCATAACTGCTGACAGTTTATTCCAGAAACAATTTTATTATAACTATTGTTCATATATTGTATATGTGACAATACTTGACATCGATTATAATGATTAACACTTATACATTAGCTGTTTCTATCCGTAACTAACATTAAAGAACTATTTTGAAGCACTAAAACTTTTTCTTGTTTGTTTCATCTGTAAATGGTATAAGGCCCAGCGCCTTGTGCACAGATTGGCGCTAATGCGTATTTTAGAGTATAATCTGGACGACTCTTGTAAGTCTAGCACAGCTTTTCACCCCCGAGAAGGTCTTTAAATAGATAAATGAATTAATAGATAAATAGACGAGAGAATGAATGAATGAATAACTAAATAATAAATAGATGAATAAATAAATAAATAAATAGATTAGATGAGTAAGCATATTCATTGTTACACGATATCACAGAATGGCGCGAAAGGATCGAGATACTGATTTTAGATCCGTTCGCACTATTGCTGTAAAGCATTTATGTAAAAATGATTCACCATAAGTTCCTCCACGTCAGCCACTGAAGGAACATCTGATGAAAAAAGAACTTTTTCACGGTCGCACGATACCGCAGGAAAGTCTACAGATTCTGGCACTCATTGTATAACGACGCGTATAATAGCCCAACGTGTATATGGCGCGATGAAGAAGATATAATTTTGCGTCGTTTTCCCCACATAAAAAGTCAGAGCTGTATTTGTCTTTTGTTGTTATTGTAAGATATGCTGCTACACCACATGGCTGCTTGTACTCTCTTAAAAGAAGAAGGAGGAGGAGGAGGAGAAGGAGGAGGAAGAGGAGGAGAAGAAGACGAAAAAGACGAAGAAGAAGAAGAAGAAGAAGAAGAAGAAGAAGAAGAAGAAACATGTCCGCAGACACATAATACATGTACATCAACCCGCCGCCGTTCGTTCAACCCGGAGACCACACAGACCGGACACCGTCCTCTCTGCCTTCCTTCCTCCTTTACCGTATCTCTCCCTCCCCCCTCTCATTCTCTCTATCTCTCTGATTGGCCTTTCTCAGTTTCTCTTGTCATGTATCCTGTCCTTGGTAATTCCCGAGCGTCTGTGTGGTTGTGTGTGCGAGAACTTATGTATGCTTCCGTTACCTCATTTCCTTTTTCTTTTGTAAGTCGAATTTATTAAGTGGTCCACACAAGCTTGTCTTTTTCGTGGACCTTTTTTTTTTCTTTTTTGGTTGTTTTCACATATTAACCTATACGGTTTTGAATGAATAGTTTGATATTGTATGTGTTTTATTTATTTAGCTTTAGCTATTATTCAGCTAGTATTTTAACGGAACACGCTACATCTGCAGATGGCTCCATTCTCATAAAGTGCAATAAACCCACCACCACCATGTCAATACGGAAGTTTCGAGCTTGGCAGATTTTATTAGATTCTACATAAAGTTTTTACTAATACACTGACGCAGTATGTCGACCGATGTCATGCTCTTCCATTTTATCAACATGTTATTGACACAACTCGAACCAATATCTCGGTTCTTCCCAACTGTAAACATGAAATCTGCAGACGCCAACATG